>NW_026057580.1:82488479-82713616 GCF_023721935.1 Panthera uncia | reverse complement strand
TCTCTCTCTCTCTCTCTCTCTCTCTCTCTCTCTCTCTCTCTCTCTCTTTTAAAGAGAGAGAGTGAGTGGGGTGCCTGAGTGGCTCAGTAGGTTGAGCGTCCAACTTCAGCTCAGGACATGATCTCAGGGTCTGTGAGTTCAAGCCCCGCGTCGGGCTCTGTGCCGACAGCTCAGAGCCTGGAGTCTGTTTCGGATTCTGTGTCTCCCTCTCTTTCTGCCCCTCCCTGCTCATGCTCTGTCCCTCTCTCTCTGTCAAAAATAAATAAACATTTTTAAAAATTTTAAAAAAAGAGAGAGAGAGAGAGAATGAGTGTGAGCCGGGGGATGGGGCAGAGGGAGAGAGAGAATGTCAAGCAGGCTCCATGCTCAGGGGGCTCAATCCCACAACCCTGGGGTCATGACCAGAGCTGAAATCAAGAGTCAGACATTCAACCAACTGAGCCACTCGAGCACCTCCAGGGTGACCATTTCTAAAGTCAATTTCCTCTTTTTTAACTGACCCTTCAGTGAATCTTTGCAGATGATTTGGTCTACATTTTGCAACCCTACCACCAACCAACAGTTTTAATTTTCAGTCGCTATGCTATATGGGGCTACCTAACACATCCTTTTAACCCTATATATAAAGTTTATCTTTAGTAACTACTATTTCTCCCTTGAAATGTTGCTAAAGTACCAGATGCAAAGATCTGTACTACTTGCTTACTGTTTGCTTATCTGTCTGCTTATCCTACTTTACTGAATCCTACATAATCAAGTTTCAACCTACCTCTCCCATCTCTATTCATACCACTTTCCTAGTAGGTAACTAAGGCCCAGCACACTGGCCTTCTTTATTTTCTTTGACAGCCAAACTTGCTTCTAGCTCTTTTACCTAGTCTAGTCTAGTGTTCTATGACTTGATCTTCCCAGGTTTGATTCCTTTTTATCACGAGGATCTCGGCTTAACTAACCCTGTTCAGAGAGACTTTCCTGACCACCTAAAGGAGCAAGTCAGCCACTTTTTATAGCACCATGAGGTTTAGATCTCTGTATCTCATTTATCACTACCTGTGGTGGGCTATGATGACCCTTCAAAAATGTTACCATCCTCATCCCCAAACCTGTGAATATGTTACCTTACAAGGCAAAAGAGACTCTACATATGATTAAGAATAAGATGAGATTAAATTAAGAGATAGGGAGATTACCCTGGACTAAACAGGTGGGCCCGACACAATCACAAGGATCCTATAAGAGAGAAGCAGGAAGTTTAGGGTAAGAGATAGGAGATATTATGATGGGAGCAGAAGTTAAAGTGTTACATTTTTGAAGATGGGGAAGGAGTCACAAGCCAAAGAATACAGGAGATATAGAGAAGCAGGAAAGGCTAAGGTATAGATTCTCTCCTAGATACCCCAGAGGAAACACAACGTAGCTGCTACCTTGATTTCAGCTCAAGGAAATCCATTTCAGACTTCTGACTTCTACAACTACAAGACAGTAAATCTGTGTTGTTTTAAGTCACTAGGTTTGTGGTCATTTGATATACTGGCAACTGAAAACTAATACCCTGGGTTTTTTCTTGTTTTATTCGTTTGTTATTTGTTTATCATCTGTCTCCACTTTTTAGAATGTAAACTCTATAAGGACAAGAGCCCCATTATATATATATATATTCCTGATCTGAGAGCAGTGTCTGGAATACAGGAAGAATTCATTAAAATTGAATTGAGTGAATAGTTGCTTTTTTGGTACACAAAAATTTGCAATTTGTGTACAAAAAATTTTTTTCTTTCTCTAGATGTAAAAACTATGCTTTCTAACTGTGAAAGGAAAAAAAAATCTTTAGCAGAGATAAAAGTGCATTGGCCATTCTAATCTCAATACCAGAGGACTCATACTTAAGAGTTTCCTATGGTAAGAATATGTTCCTTCTCATCCTGATTCAGCTTTCTTATAAAAAGGATGTCATCTACCTTGATATTTGTAATCCTTTGAAGGCACATGCTGTTGGATTTTGATTCAAGTCTCCAGATCTCCATGTAATTTATTAACTAAAGAGTTGACATATTTATCTTTAGAGCTATGAAGAGTGGTGGAACTACCATCATCTTAACTGGAATTGAAAAAAATTTTTCGCCATACGTGATTTTTCTAAGGATATATCTATATGTGAAAATTTCCTGGAAATACTGATTTTAAAATATGTTTCAACATTTCTGTTTCAGCATATATGTATAGGGACAATTTTGCTTCTATATTTAGGCTAATAGATTTATAGACTAACACACCACTTATGAACACCATTTATGGATTCATGAAATGAATCCTATTTATGAGATGGATTCATTAGACCATGTCAAAAACAACATTTCCAAGTATTCTTAACCACTGACATAATTTCCTCTAGGCCATATGTATCCAGAGCTTGGGCTGGTGGGTTACAGTGTTGAGAAGGCAGATATGACGTGAAGGACTCTAAGTTTAAAGGCTATCTTTTTTCATCTAGAAGATTTTCACTAGTTCTGTTCTCATAGATTCCTCGTATTTCTCACCAAAATCTTATTGTCATCAACTGATCTCAGTCTTGCCTATATGCAATGTTTATAACCTTCCCAATCCTGGTGAAGTAAGGATTATTGAGAAACAAAAACCTAATCTTAATTAGACTCTCAATGAGATTTTCAAAATAGAACATAAAAAAGGCTATTTGGAAACTTATCAAACTTAAATATTATTAGAAACTGCATTCTGTTCCAAAAGCCTAAGTATAAGCAATACCTTTGGTAGACTTTGGGCTTAACTATAAAGAATCAATAACAAAGACATATTTTGGGGATATAATCATAATGTTATAGCTGTATTTTAAAAAAATGATTGTGAAACAGGGGCACCCGACTCTTGATTTCAGCTTAGGTCATGATCCTATGGTAGGGGGGATTGAGCCCCCTGTCGGGTCTGGGCTGAGTGTGGACCCTGTTTGGGATTCTCTCTCTCTCTCTGTCTCTGTCTCTCTCCTTCTGTTTCTCTCTCTCTCTCTCTCTCTCTCTCTCTCTCTCTCTCTCTCTTCTGCTGCCCCTCTCCCATGCTTGCATGCTCTCTCTCTTCAAAATAAAATTAATTTAAAAAAAGATTGTGAAACACAAATTTCAATCAATGACTATAAATACTAATTCTCTCTGATTTATCATTTCAGTCTATTATTTCATATTTGGTAAACTCGTCTATGGTCAAGATCTAGTTATTTACCCTTTTTTTTCTACTTCTTATAGTTTAACTGAATAAAATCATAAGTAAAAAGAGAAGATATTTTGCACCACATTTGCTCAAAATCTATTCTAATTCATTAACTCCAATTTATCCTGGGGTAACACCTTTAATTTATCCCCTTAAGCCCAGGCCCATAAGCATCCTAACCTTTTACTCTCACAATCTCTAATCTTTATTGCTTTGGCTTCATACTAGGACTTTTTCCCTTTTTCTAGCCACTGCCCTTATGAACTCTGCCTGGCTCCCCCTCCTGCCTCTACTTCTCTCTCTTTCTCCTTTTATCATTACCAGCTACATCTCAATAAAGCAGTTACCAAAACAAACAAACAAAAACACAGTACTAGACAATTGTTTTCTTTCTTCTCAGGATCCAAATCTCAATAATTCAGCAGGCAAAAACTACAGTTGAATTCTCAGGATGATCCCAAAAGATGCTCCTCTTCAAGTCTCCCCATCTATTTTCACTGTGACGCTGGCTCTTTCCTTTCAAAGAATGGTCAATTTATGACTTAACCTATCATAGTCACTCTCTTATGATTCAGAAACTTCTTGGCACATTATTTGATAACCTTTAATTCAAAATGCTTTCAGAGCACCTAGAAGGATTATTCACTTGCAAGTGGATGTATTAATTGGATTGTTTTAAAAAGAAAGTAAAAGGAAAAAGAGTGGAGCATGCACAGGCTTTGCTGGAATTTATGCTGGATTTTCAGGTAGTGTAAGGACTAAAAATGCCTGACAGAAATCTTTAGCTTTGTTGCATTAAATACAGACAAAAGAATTATTGCAGACAGTTAACTAATTACTGTTACACTTTTTAATGGATTTATTGAGATAGAATTCATATACCATAAAACTTAACATTTTAAAGTGTACCAATGTTCTTTAGTATACACAGAATTGTGCAATCATCACCACAATCAAATTTAGAACATTTTTGTCACTCCAAAAAGAAACCCCATGCCCATTAACAATCATTCCCTATTTCCTCCCAACCACCCACCCCTCCTCCAAGTCTTGGCAACAACCAATTTAGTTCCTAGGCCTCTAGATTTGCCTATTCTAGACACTTTATACAAATGAACATATAATATGTGGTAGCCTTTATGACTGGCTCTTTTAACGGAGAATAATGTTTTCAAGTCTCATTCATATTATAGCATGTATCATTTCTTCATTCCTTTTCTTACAATATATATTCTCATACTAATTTTAGTTTCATAGAAAAATTGAATGGAAAGTACAGTGAGTTACCATACACTGCCTCTCTAACTCTCCACACAGTTTTCTCTATTACTAACAACTTGCATTGGTGTGGTACATTTGTTAAAATTCATAAATCATTATTGATACTTTTTTATTAACTAAAGTCCATAATTTACATTAGAGTTCACTCTTTGTAGTGTACATTCTGTAAGTCTTGACAGATGTATAATGACATATATCCACCATTAATTATAATTCAGAAGTTTCATTGCCCTAAAAATTCACTGTGCTATACTCGTTCATACTTCCTTTGTTGTCACAAACCTTTGCCAACCTCTGATCTTTTTGTTCCCATAGTTTTGTCTCTTCCAGAAAAATATAAAAGTATTTGGCTGAAAATATTCCATGGGGTGATGGATATTTCCATTGGTATGATATACTGCATTTCATTAATTAATTCATCAGTTGATTTATGTTTCCACTTTTTGGCTATTACAAATAATACCACTGTGAATAGTCATGTACAAGTATTTGTTTGAATGTATGCTTCTATTTGTCTTGACTGGAATGTTGGTTACATGGAAACTCTTTAATATTTTCAAAAACTGCTAGATAATTTTTCAAAACAAATGTACCATTTTACAGTCCCATCAACAGTATACAAGAATCTTACTTTCTTCACATTCTCTCCAACACTTGATATTATTTTTTTTATTTAGCTATCTTAGTGGGTATGAAGTAATATTTCATTGTAGTTTTCATTTGCATTTTTCTAGTGGATAATAATGTTGAGCATCTTTTCATGAGCTTCTAGGTCATTGTTTATCTTCTTTAGAGAAATGTCGATTTGGATCCTTTGTTCATTGTTTACTTGGGTTATCCAACTTTATGTTATTGAACTGTAAGTATTACTTATGTATTCTTGATAAAAGCCTTATCAGATATATGATTTGCAAATATTTTTTCCCATTCTGTAGGTTGTCACTTCACTTTCTTGATGGTGTCCCTTGAGGCATAAATGTTTTTATTTTAATGATATCCGATTCATCTACTTTTTATTATTATTATTATTGGTTATGCTTTGGTAGTTAAAAGCCCAAAATTTGGAGTTAGATAAGTGTATTTCTCAATGTCAGGAACTTCACTTATTAGCTCTGTGAATTTGGGCATTTTACTTAACTTCCATAAGCCCCTATGTAATCCCCATCAAAATCCTGCCTAGTTTGTTGGGAAATAATCTGTCAGTGTAAGAGACAATATCTATGGTTAATATGTGTGCTTAATGCTTCATGTTTTTGCTATTTAAAATGAGAAGCAATTTTTTTTCTTTTTTCATTGTTACATTGTAGAACACTTTGTTGATCTACATTTGGCACTAATAGAAGAATGTAGAGGTCATACTGATAGAACAAGATGGAAGGAGGAAAGAGGATAAGGAGATAAATGAAGCAAAGGCCCTCAGATATAAATACTGTCATCCTTTTTTTTTTTTTACCCTATAAAGTACTGGACAATATATTTTTAGGTTAATTTATGGCAATCTCCTTAAGCATGGCAAACTGGAGATGATTATATAGTTGTAGAGGAAGCGGGAAGTTTATTATATGACAGACTAGAATATTTTGTTTAGTTAGGGACAAGGAGGATTAGTAAAGACCTTATTAGTCACTTTTATGATATCTATGACTATTGACTGCCTTCATATATTAAACAAAAGATAATAACCAGTGTGTTTCATTTCCACTGAGGAAAAAAGCGGCAACAAGAATAGTATATTTCAAGAAAAAAAATTATTTTACATATTAAAAATAAATATTGATTATAAAATGATTAGAAATGAGAATAAATAATATAAAAGTTTTAAAATATTCTCTAGTGAGGACTAAGATACTGCAGTAAGTAGAATCAGCTGCCTTTGTGGGTGGCTTAGGTACAGTGATAAGGCTGTGGCACCTTTTTCCATTGCTAAGGTTCCCCAACTCATTCACATTATAGTCAATGAAACTTCCAATAGTGGTTATATCTTTGAAGTGCAATAGTAACCCCAATTCAGTGACCAGAGCTGTTATCGCTAAATAAAAACAAAAGCAATTATACACACAAAAGCCTATATGCATGTCATCTTATTTTCCATATTCTGTAACCCATTTACTTATAAAATATTCCTCATTGGAAAGCAGGTAAGAATAATTTTTTCATAATATATTTGTTAGGATCCCAAAAATATTTTTAATATAGAAATTCCTCCTGTGTCTAATGTATTTCGTTACAGTAGCCATGGAAAAACCTCCAAAAAGTGTTAGATTTTGTAGATTCAGCACATTTTAATTTTAGAATAAAAAAGACACCCAAGAACTTAATTTTTATCCATAGAACTTGGAGCTGAACATAGCATTTGGAGTTAAACAGCAGAAAAATCACTTCTCTAGAGTATGACTTCATAGCATTACTGTTTTATCCAGAAGAAGATAAATCATCTGTGTTATCTGATATTAATTGAATAGATGATTATTTTGGCTGCATAATTATACAAAGTAAAAGCACAAGTTTATAGCCACTGAATCTTTGTTGAGCTATTAGCAATTTTAGTGTATATGACTATTTAAGATGGTCATTATTGGGCAAAGCCATAATCTGTCTTCATTGCATAATAATCAGAAGAATTAATTAAGTTAAAATTTCAAACATAAATATTTGACCTGAAACATTTAGGTGATTGATGAATGACATTTTTTTTCTCTTTAGATGAATTATCAGAATGTTCTTATATGTTTCTCATCTCATTAGCATTAATTTCATTTCTGATTGGCTTTCAGCATTCTTTTAAAAAAATGATGACATCTTTCATTTACAGTTACTTTTTTCCAGTAAAACTATAGCATACTCAGGACCTGTGGATTATAAATAATAGAAATAGAAACTTGTAGAACACTGTCTTCCCTTTCAATCTACATTATCTCCCTGGGAAAGGCAGGCCACTGTATTTCTCAATCTCCTGCCTCCATGTTGCAGAGGCTAGCTGCCAAGCAAATGCAGCTGAAAGGACAGGACTCCCTTCTACACAACCCCAATTCATAGAGTGGAGATTCCACTCCAGGCATGGCAGACTAATAATAGGTTTCAATAGCTTTCATCCAGATCACTCACTGGGTAAAGGTTCCATGCCAGCAGATGCAAGTCCAAAAAACCAGAAGGTATCACTCTTTTCCAGAAAAGTGCTCTTAAAGCTGGGGTGTTACTATGAAGATCTCCATTCCTACCTCCCCCACCTAACTTTCAGTGGTGCAGAAATTTTGCCTAGAGAGATAGGCAATCCATAAGAACAGAGAATTCTAAAGATCTGACCAACGAACTAATTTTATTTGAAACATAGTATAAGGAAGTTCAAGCTTAATGGCACTCTCAAAAATAATGGTGATTCTGGTGATAAGCAATTAAACAGAAGCTGAAAACTTCATGAAAACAAGGTAAACTGTGATCCAGATACTTTTCTCACACTGACATATCATATTCAAACTGTCAAAAATGAAAAAAACAGAGTATTTTGAAAATGTCAACAGAGAAGCAATAGATCATATACAAGGGATCTTCAATGAAATTATCAACCTATGTCTCATCAAAAACCTTAGATGAGCAGGCAATGGGTTGATACATTCAAAGAGTTGAAAGAAAATCAACTCAGAATAAAATCTGTCCTTACAAATAAGGGAGAAATTAAGATATCCTCAGATAAACAAAAGTTGAGGGAGTTTGCTACCACTACACTTGCCCCACAGAAAAGGTTAAAGAACATGAAGATTAAAATGAAAGGAAAGTAATCAATTACTCAGAGCTATATAAAGAAATACAATTTTTCAGTTAGGATAAATACATGCCTAATTATAAAAGCTAATATTATTGTAATTTATTTTGTAACTCTACTTTTAATTTTCTACATGAGTTAAAAGGTAAATTCACTAAAAAAATATGAATCTATGTTTTAGGGCCTACAGATATAACCTGTGGCATCAGTAATAAAAAGGGAAAACATGGAGCTATATAGAAACAGAGTATATGCCCTTGAAGTTAAGTTGGTATAAATTCAAATTACAGTGTTATAACTAGGATGTTACATGTAATCTTCACGATAACGACAAAGAAAATAGTCAGTAATAGAGGAAATGACAGACCAAAAAAAAGCAATATGGCATATAGAACACAAATCGTAAAATGGCAGAAGTCCCTTCTTAGAACTGAGACCGCTATACTAATATCAGACAAATTAGACTTTTAAAAAAAGTTAAATAACAAAAAGAACATTATATACTAGCCTTTTAATAAAAGTTTTAATACAGCAAGATATAACATAACTAATTAACATAACTCAAAATACACAAAGCAAAATTAACAGAATCAAAGGAAGAAATACTTCTACAATAATAGTTGAATACTTTAATACTCCACTTTCAATAACGAATAGATCAACCAGACAGAAAATAAGTAAGGGAATAGAGAGTTTGAAAAACACAATAAGCCACATAGACCAAACATACATATAGAGAACACCCCATCCACCTACCACAAAATACACATACTTCTCAAGTGTACATGTGTATATTCTCCTGGATAGACTATATATTAGGCAAAAACAAAAACAAAAACCAAGTTTCAATAGATTTTAAAAGGTAAATATTATACAAAGTATTTTCTCTGCCCAAAAAAAGGATAAAATTAGAAATAATAACAGAAGGAAAACTGAAAAAGTCACAAAAATTAAGGAATACACACTTAAACAACTGGTCAAAGAAGAAATCACAAGGGAATCAGAAAATACTTAGAGATGAATAAAAACAAAAATACAATATACTAAAACTTATGAGATACAGTAAAAGCAGTACCAGAGTAAAATTCCTAGCTGTAAATGCCTATGTTATAAAATAAGAAAGAAAGATATCAAATTAGCAACCTAACTTTGCAACTTAAGGAACTAGGGAGGAAAAAAAAAAAGAGAGAGAGCAAACTGAGCCCAAAGATACCACAAGAAAGGAAATAAAGAATAGAAAAACCATAAAGAAAAATAATTAAAATAAAAAATTTGGTTCTTAAAAAAGATTAACAAAACTGACAAACCTTTAACTAGATAGACTAAAAGAAGAAGAGTCAAATTACAAAAATCAGAAATAAAATTCAGGACATTGTTATGAATTCTATAAACATAAAAATGTTTATAAGAGAGTAGTATGAATAACTGAAACAAAGAAAAAACCTGGGTAACCCAGATGAAATGAAGAAATTCCTACACACACAAAACATGCCAAGACTAAATCACAAAAAGTTAGAAAACCTAAATGGACCTATAACTAGTAAGAGGGTCGAATAAGTAATCAAAATTTTCCAACAAATCCAATCCCTGGACCTGATGGCTTCACTGCTGAGTTCTACCTAACATTTAAAGAAGTACTAACACCAATAATCCTCAAACTTTTTCAAAATATTAAAGAAGACAGAATACTTCCTAACTCATTCTATGAGATCAACATCACCCTGATACCAAAACCAGACAAAGACACCACAAGAAAACTGCAGATCAGTACCCCAAAAATCCTCAACATCATATTAGAAAACCAAATTCAGCAATATTAAAAGCATTATTCACTAGGGGCACCTGGGTGGCTCAGTTGGGTAACCATCCCACTCTTGATTTTGGCTCAGGTCACGATTTCATGTTTGTAGGATCAAGCCCTGCATCGGGCTCTGCACTCACAGTGCAAATGACAGAAAGAAAAAAAAAAAAAAAAAAGGGATGATCTTAATTGATGATGAAAAAGTATGTCATACAATTCAACAACTTTTCATGATAAAACATTCAACAAACTAGGAATAGAAGGGAAATACCTTAACATAATAAAAGCCATAAATGAACATTATACTCAGTGGTGAAAGATCAGGAATAAGACAAGGATGGAGAAAAAAGACAAGATGCCTGCACCTGCTTCTGCTACTTCTTTTCAACGTAGTACTAGATGTTCTAGCCAAAGAAAATAGGCAAGAAATAGAATTAAAAGGCATACAAATTGAAAAAGAAAAAATAAAATTATCTTTACAGATATGATCTTATATCTAAAAAATCCTAAAGATGCCACCCCAAACCTGTTAGAGCTAATAAATGAATTCAGAAAATAGCAGGATACAAAGCCACATACAAAAATCAGTTACAATTCTATACGCTATCAATGAATAATCTGAAAAAGAAATTACAAAAACAATCATATTTATAATTGTATCAAAAAGAATACAATTGAACTTGACAAAGGAGGTGAAAAACTTGTGCACTGAAAACTGCAAAGCATTGCTGAAGGAAATTAAAGAAAACATAAATAAATGGAAACACACCCCATGTTCATGGATTAAAATATTTAACGTTGTTACGATGTCAATACTACCCAAAGCAATCTACAGATTCAGTGCAATCTCTATCAAAATCCCAATGATGTTTTTTGCAGGAATAGAAAAACCCATCCTTAAATTCATATAGAATCTCAAGTGGCCCCAAGTAGCCAAAATGATATTGAAAAAGAACAAAGCTGGAAAACTCACACTAATTCAAAACTTAACACAAAACTGCAGTAAATAAAACAGTGTGGTACCAGCCTAAAGATAGACATATAGATTAATAAAATAGAATACAGCCCAGAAATAAACTCATATATGGTCAAATGATTTTCTTTTATGTTTAGTATTTTCACTAGTATTTTTCTTCTTTCAATTCCAGTCTAGTTAACGTACAGTGTTATATTAGTTTCAATTTTACAGTATAGAGATTTAACAATTTTGTACATTATTCAGTGCTTATCATGATAAGTATACTCTTAATCTCCTTCACCTATTTCACCATCCCTCCACACACCTCCTCTCTGGTAATCATCAGCTTGTTCTCTATAGTTAAGAATCTGTTCTTTGGTGTATCTTACTAACTTACTTAGTGTTATACCCTCTAGATCCATCCATGTTGTTGCAAACGGCAAGATTTCCTTCTCTTTTATAGGCTGAGTAATATTCCATTATATGTATGTGTATATATATATATATATATATATATATATATATACATACATATTCCATTAAATATATAATCACTTCATCTTCCTTATCAGTTCATCTATCAATAAACCTTTGGGCTACTTCCAAAATTTGGCTATTGTAAATAATGCTGCAATAAACATACGGGTGCATATAACTTTTAGAATTAGTGTTTTCGTATTCGTAAATACACAGTAGTGGAATTACTGGATCATATGGTAACTTTATTTTTTAATTTTTTGAGGAACCTCCATGCTGTTTTTCCATAGTGGCTGCACCAGTTTTCATTCCCACCAACAGTACACAAGTGTTCTCTTTGCTCCATATCCTCATCAACCCTTGTTTTTTGTGTTTTTGATTTTAGCCATTCTGACAGATGTGAGACAATATCTCATTGTGTTTTTTTTTTTTTTTCATTTCCCTGATGATTAGTGATGTTGAACATCTTTTTATATATCTGTTAGTCACCTGCCTGTCTTCTTTGGACAAATGTCTGTTCATGTTTTCTGCCCATTTTTAATTGGATTATTTGGATTTATTTATTTTTTGTGTTGTGTTCTTTATATATTTTGGATGCTAACCTTTTATTGGATATGTCATTTCCAAATAACTTCTCCCATATAGTTGGTTGTCTTTTAGTTTTGTTGTTTCCTTTGCTATGCAGAAGCTTTTTATTTTGATGCAGTCCCAATAGCTTATTTTTGCTTTTGTTTCCCTTGCCTCAGGAGACATCTAGAAACATGTTTCCATGGCCAATGACAGAGATATTACTTCCTGTGCTTTCATCTAGGATTTTTATGGTTTTAGGTCTCACACTTAGGTCTTTAATCCATTTCAAGTTCATTTTTGTGTACATTGTAAGAAAGTGGCCCAGTTTCATTCTTTTGCATGTACCTGTCTAGTTTTCCCAACACTACTTGTTGAAGAGACTTTTTCCTATTGCATATTCTTGCCTCCTTTGTCACAGATTGACCATATTATTGTGGGTTCATTTCTGGGTTCTCTATTCTGTTCCATCGATCTATGTATTCATTTTTGGACCAGTACCATACTATTTTGATACTATACTTTGCAGTATATCTTGCATTTGGAATTGTGATACCTCCAGTTTTGTTCTTTCTCAAGATTTCTTTCGCTATTAGGGGTCTTTTGTGATTCCATACAGATTTTAGGATTATTTGTTCTAGTTCTGTGAAAAAAGGTGTTGGTATTTTGATAGGGATTGCATTAAATCTGTAGCTAGCTTTGGTTAGTACAAACATCTTAACAATATTTATTCTCCCAATCCAGGAACATGGAATATATTTCCATTTGTGTCATCTTCAATTTCTTTCATCATTGTTTTATAGTTTTCAGATTATAGATCTTTCACTTCTATGGTTAAGTTTATTCCCAGGCATTTTATTCTTTTTTGGTACAATTATAAATGGGACTGTTTTCTTACTTTTGCTTTCTGCTACTTCTTGATTTATAGAAATGCAATGGATTTCTGTATATTGATTTTGTAGTCTGCAATGTTATTGAATTCATTTATAAATTCTAGTGGTTTTTTGAGGGCATCTTCAGGGTTTTCTGTATATAGTATCATGTCACCTACAAATAGTGAAAATTTTACTTCTTCAATACTTATCTAGATAGTTTTTTATCTCTTTTTGTCTGAATGTTATGGCTTGGATTTTCAGTACTGTTTATGTTGAATAAAAATGATGAGAGTGGACATCTTTGTCTTGCTCCTGATCTTACGAGAAAAGTTCTCAGTTTCTCATAATTGAGTATGATGTTAGCTGTGGGTTTTTCATTTATGGTCCTTATTATGTTGAGATATGCTCCCTCTAAATCTAGTTTGTTGAGGGTTATTATCATAAATGATGTTACACTTTGTCAAATGCTTTTTCTGCATCTATTGAGGTGATCATATGGCTTTTATCATTGTCTTGATGTGAATGTATCATGTTAATTGATTTGTGAATCTTGAACCACACTTGCATCCCATGAATAAATTCCACTTGATCCTGGTGAATGATTTTTTTAAAATATTTTTGGATTCAATTTGTTAATATTATCTTGAGGACTTTAGCATCTACCTTTATCAGAGAGATTGGCCTGTAGTTATTTTTTTGTTTTGTCTTTATCTGGTTTTGGTATTATGGTAATGCTGGTCTCATAAAATGAATTTGGAAGAATTCCTTCCTCTTCTATTTTTTGAATATTTTAACATAGGTATTAACTCTTCTTTAACTGTTTGTTAAAATTCACCTGTGAAGTCGTCAGGTCCTGGACTTTTGTTGTTTAGAGTTTTTTGGTCATGGATTCAATTTTATTGCTGGTAAGTGATCTGTTCATAATTTCAATTTCTTCCCATTGCAGTTTTGAGAGATTATATATTTCTAGCAATTTATCCATTTCTTCTAGGTTGTCCAATTTGTTGAAATATAGTTTTTCATAACATTCTTTTATAATCCTTTGTTATTTCTGTGGTATCAGTTTTTATTTATCTTTTCATTTTTAGATTTTGAGTTCTCCTTCTCTCTCTCCCCAACCCTCTCTTTTGATGAGTTTGTCTAAAGGTCTATCAATTTTGTTGATCTTTACAAAAAGACAGCTTCTGAGGTGCCTGGGTAGCTGAGTTGGTTAAGTGTCTGACTCTTCGTTTCAGCTCAGGTCATGATCTCATGGTTTGTGATTTTGAGACCCATGTTAGGTTCTGCACTGATAGTGCAGAGCCTGCTTGGGATTCTCTCTCTCCCCGCCCTCTCTGCTCCTCCTGCTGTATTTCTGTCTCAAAATAAGTAAATGAACTTAAAAAAAAAAAACAAAAAACAAAAAAAAAACCTCCTGATTTCATTGATCTGTTCTATTGTGGGGTTTTTACTGTTGTTGTTTAGTTTCTATTTCATTTCTTTCTGCTCTAATTATTATTTCCTTCTTTAACTGGTTTTGGGTTTTGTTTGTTTTTCTTTTTCTAGCTCCTGTAGGTGTAAGGTTAGGTTGTTTATTTGAGATTTTTCTTGCTTCTTGAGGCAGGACTGTAAACTTCCTTTAGTGTAAACTTGCCTCTTAGAACAGTTTTTATTGCATACCTAAGATTTTGGACTATTGTGTTTTCATTTTCATTTGTCTCCATGTATTTTTTTTTCATTTCTTCTTTGATTTCTTTGTTGACCCATTCACTCATTGTTTAGTAGCATGTTATTTAACCTCCATTTATTTGTGTTTTTTCCAGATTTTTTTCTTTTGGTTGATTTCTAGTTTATAGCATTGTGGTTGGAAAAGATGCATGGTATGACTTCAATCCTTTTAAATTCATTCATATTTGTTTTGTGGCATAACATATGATCTATTCTGGAGAATGTTCCATGTGCACTTGAAAAGAATGTATATTTTGCTGTTTTAGGATGGAATGTTCTGAATATATCTGCTAGATCCATCTGGTCCAATGTGTCATTCAAAGCCACTGTTTCCTTGTTGATTTTCTATTTGGATGATCTATCTATTGATGTAAGTGGAGAGTTAAAGTCCCCTACTATTATTGTATTACTATTAATTACTTCTTTAATGTTTGTTATTAGCTGCTTTACATATTTGGGTGCTTTCATGTTGGGTTCATAAATATTTATAATTGTTGCATTATCTCGTTGGTTTATTCTTGTTTGTCTCTTGTTACTCTTTGCTTTACAGTCTATTTTGCCCAATATAAATATTGACCCCCTAGCTTTCTTTCCACTGCCATTTGCATGATAAATTATTTTCCATCCCTTCACTTTTAATCTGCGTGTGTCTTTAGGTGTGAAATAAGCTTCTTGTAGGCAACATACAGATGGGTCTTGCTTTTCTATCTATTCCATCACCTTACATCTTTTGAATGGAGCAGTTAGTCCATTTACATTCAAAGTCATTATTGATAGGTATATAGTTATTGCCATCTTTTTATTTGTTTTATGGTTGTTTTCATAGTTCTCTTTCTTTTCTTGCTCTCTTCTCTCATGGCTTTCTGGCTTTCTTTACTGATATACTTGGGTTTCTTTCTCTTTATTTTTTGATATTTATTACTTGTTTTTGACTTGTGGTTACTATTTGATTTATGTATAACATCTTGTGCATAACCAGTCTATACTAAATTGATGGGCATTAAGTTTTAACTGATTCTTTTCTCCTCTTCCCCAACCCCCACGTTTTAGGTTTATGGTGTCATAATTTACATCCTTTTATTTTGTAAATACCTTGGCTCATCTTTATAGATATGCTTCATTTTACTGTTTTTGTGCTTCCAACTTTTCTTACTCCTACTTACAATCTTTCCATTCCATTGAAAGAATACCTTTTAACATTTCTTGTAGAGCTGGTTTAGTGGTCATGAATTCCTTTACCTTTTGTTTTTCTGGGCAATTCTTTATCTCTCCTTCTATTCTGAAAAATAGCCTTGCTGAATAGAGTATTCCTGGCTGTAGGTTTTTTTTTTTTTTTCCTTCAGCACTTTGAATACATCATATGACTCCTTTCTGGCATGAAAAATTTCTGCTGAAAAATCAGCTGATAGCCTTATGGGGTTTCCCTTGTATGTAACTGCTTTATTTTCTCTTGATGCTTTAAAAATTCTCTTTCTCACTACTTTTTCCCATTTGAATTACTATGTGTCTTGGTGTGGACCCCCTTGTTGGGGGCTCTCTTTGCCTGCTGGATCTGGATTTCTGTTTCATCCCCCAGATTCAGAAAGTTTTTAGGTACTATTTCTTCAAATAAAATTTTTGCCCCCCTTTCTCTTTTTTCCTTTTGGGATCCCTATAATGTAAATGCTATAACTCTTTATGATGTCACTGAGTTTCCTATGTTCATTACTTATTATTTTTCCTATTGGGCTTGATTGCTTTCCATTACTCTGTCCTCTAGGTCGTTAAGCCATTCTTCTTCCTCTAGTCTACTATTTATTACGTCTAGTGTATATTTATTACACTAGTTATTGAGTTCTTCATGTCTGATTGTTTCTTTTTCATGTTTTCTCGTTATTAAGGGTCTTACTGAGGTCCTGCACTCTTTTCTCAAGTTAAGTATCTTTATGACCATTACTTAAAATTCTTTATGAGGCATAGTACTTATCTTTGTTTTATTTAGCTCTCTTCTATGAGTTTGTCCTGTTCTTTCATTTGGGACATACTCCTCTGTCTCATTTTGTGTAATTTTCTGTGTCTGTTACTATGTTTCCACATTTCTTTCTTAGGAAAGTCAGGTCTCTTGCTCTCGAAAGTAGTGGCTCTATGAACAAGAGATCATGTGCTACCCTGAAGTGCAATGTCCCCTGTTCACCAGAAACTGGCACTTCAAGAGTGTCTCCTATGTGTCACCCTACTGTTGTGGCTGAAGCACATATGTCTTTAGTTCAGCTGTCTGCAATGATTCTCTTTGCCTCTTTTGTCCCTGTGTTGTTAATGGGCCAGTCTGGGGTCACTTTGGGCTTGAGGTGAGATCAGGCATTTGCCAGAGATGCAGTAGCACTGAACTACATGGCACTTTCTCTGTGTTGTCTCCTCAGAAGTTTTCACTGGTGGGTGGAGCTGCAGTCAGACCAGATGACTGCCCCCAGCTCACTGCTGGGGCCACAGTTGATCTGGTGTGTGTGGTTATTTTCCCTTCTTTCTGGGGCAGGGGTCACTTTGGAGTGGTGCTGGCTCTTGTTAGGGTGCTGGCACACTGCCAGGCTTGTGGGACTTTGGATGAGCTCTAGCCAGGGAGTATTAGGAGGAGCAGGTCTGTAGGGGAACATGGAAGTAGGATGTGCATTGCTAGCAAGGCCAGAGCTGATCCTCTGTGTGAGGGAGCCTGGAGCTGCCTGGTAAAACTGTAGAGGTGGCTGGGTTGGAGGGGGTGGATCTGCAGAAGCACATGGGGGCAGAGCATGTTGTTAGCAAGCTAGGTGGAGAGTGTTCAAGTCATGCTGGGTCTCACAGGTGTCTGTGTATGTAGGTGGGAGGTGGCAGAGGGAAATGTCTCCTGCCAGCTCTTTTGTTCTTGAAGAAGTCTCCCAAGACTTTCTGCCCCTCCAGCACAAGCTCTGAGATTAGTAAATAAATCTCCTTCCTATATACTCCAGGTGTTTTCCAAATTGCTGACTCTATGCTGTATCCTAGCAGGGTTGTTGTTGTGCCATCACTTTGTGCCTCAGTGCCTGGTGTGGGGGTCTGGTCCTCTCCCTTCTCCAGCACCTTTCACGTACCTCCCTCTCATGGACTACCCCGTGGGTTCATTTGGATCCCGACTGCAACTCTGCCCTTCCTACCCTCTTCAGTGTGGACTTTTCTCTACATCTACCTGTGAAGAACATGCTCTGCCAGTCTTCAGGTAATTTTCTGCATTATTTATCTGATGTGGGTGTTAACTAGTTGTATGCATGGGACAGGGGAGCTTGGGATCCTCCTACTCTGTTATCTTCTCTTGGTCAAATGATTTTTTACAGTGGTGCAAAAAGCATTCATTAGAGAAAGGACAGTCTTTTCAACAAATGGTGTTTAGAAAACTGGATATCTACAGATAAAAGAATGAAGTTGAACCCTTAGCTAACACTATATACAAAAATTAATTTAAAATGATCAAGAACCTAAATGTAAGACCTAAACTATAAAACTCTTAGAAGAAAACATAGGGTATGGAGTTTTAGTTTTACAAGATGAAATTGTTATGAAGATGGATGGTGGTGATGGTTGTAAAACATTATGAATGTATTTAAAACCACTGAACTATCCACTTAAAAAGTGTTAAGATGGCAAGTTTTGTGTTATGTGTATTCTATAAAGACAAATTGAAAAAAAATAATAAGTCCTTAATTTTTTTTTAAAGAACAACTAGCTACATTGTAGATAATGGATCATAAGAAGGCAAGAACAGATATGGGAAACCAGTTTTTACTTACTAGTGGGGTGTTACAGCACTCAAAAGGCTAAGCCATGAAGATGACTGTCCTATATACACAGAACTGTAATATATAGTTTTCATTGCCCTGACAATGTAAACTAGTTTGAGTATGTTGGATATTGCTGGGTTTCAGAGAGCAAAAAGAAATGTACTCTCCTCTCAGTGGACTTAACTGGAGAAGGCAGTGGTGGACAAGAGAATCCCTATAGGTGGTTTTGGGAAATCTGTGCCTGGTTTCCTAAATGAAGCCCAAGGAGGTAGAAACCTCATGGAAAAGTCTCCCATTAAAAAAAGGGGGTGGGGGAGGGGGCAGAAACTATGGTTTCAGTAACATTTTAAAACATAACCAGCCCCACCTGCAAGTGTGGATAGCAATTGTTTCCCATATGGTCCCACATCATAATATCATGGCGCAGTAGAGATGCCTGGAAATTATCCCGTGTTGGAAGGGAGATGGAGTCAGTCTTTGTGTTGGAAGGGATATGGAGTCAGTCTTGGCATCCATCAGTTAGGGAGTGATAGGTAAAATGTGGCAAATGTACATACAAAGAAGCAGATCCTATAACAAGCAGAAACAAAGATGGATCTTAAAACGAGAGGGCTTAGAGAAAAATTGGGAAACACTGAGATCTACAATCTTACCATTCATATTCTACTCATCCTCTTCCTCCATAATTATCTACAGAAACTCTTTGAATGCTTGCTCTTTCGTCTACTCATTCAAAAAATACTTAAGTCCCTACTGTGTACAGCCCTTGGGCTAATGTGCAGACTAGTAAATGTTGAACAAGACATATTTTATACCTGCAAGAAGCTTAAAATCTAGTAGGAGAGACAGAAAAGTATATGGACAATCACAATTAAATTGAGTAATTATTAGCATTTATTCATTCTTCTTCTTATCCTTTTCATCATCTCTCCAGGTGATATGTCAGCTTAGTAACTGATACAAAGAAAAGACACACTTGGGAGGAACCATATTAGTGCCTAAGAACCCAGATGACTATAATGGCCTCTAAGTACGTCAACCAAGTGAGCAATGTCTTATACATTATCTCTTAGACAGCTGAAACTCATTAAATTTCTTGGGCAGTCCCATGAAATACGTCCTCCACCCAAACATGAACAACAGTAGGTCCTGACCTTAGTCAGAAAGCAGACAACCAAATGTCCTGTGTGCTATCCATCTGTGGTATTCACTAGGACAACAAGAACCACTTCAAAAAAACAATATGTGGCATTTGATAAAATAGAAGGTGCTGGAGGGAGAGGCGATCAGTTCGGTGAAATTAGATCCAGCTGTAAGCCACTCAGGCCAGGGCTATCTGTAAATCGGTTTTTTTTCCCTGCCCTGTACATTATAGCAATCTACTACAGATCACAAGAGCACAGGCAAAAGCCATATGTTTGGCATCATGTGAACAGCATCTGGTATTTTTTAAGATACAACTAAAAACGTTGAAAATACAATAAAACAACTGTCATTCACTTAATGCTTATGCTTATATCTTAGCTCACGGATAGTTTTATGACAAATAAACAGTTGTATGAAGTCTCAGTTTAGTCACCTTCCTTTATACATTTCTTTCCTGGGTGAATTACATTTTTGTCTCTTCTTTTGGCTTGGTCCAAGTGTAATTTGTATACGTGCATGTGTGCTACTGTAGATGGTGAAACATTGCTGTATAAGCAGAATGAAACTGTCTTTTAAGGTGAATTCAGCCAAGTAGTCTACAAAGTCATAAATATTATTTACACTCAATTCTGTTTACTAAAAGCCTGTAGGGGTCTGGCTAACATGTTTCATAATGTCTAGAATTCAGGCTTACATTGGAGTAGTAAGGGAAAAACACATGTGATTGGCACTTCGGAAAGTGGACACGGGAAGTTTTGCTGGTCCTACTGAATTATATATGAACTATCATTCCAGATCAAATCTACTCATCTAGGCATTTCAACAAGTATACCTATTAAAAACTGATAGCCCCCAAAGCAGTTAATGTAAACCTCAAGAGTAGTTGGAAATCTCTTAATTATTGGTTTGGGAAGACTCTTAACCCCTTGCTAAAACAAATTAATGAAACTGACTAATTCACATCATCTTTGCAGTTGTCCATACAATAGTGCTGTTAGTCTTAAAATTCTCAGATAGAGACATGTTAACTTTTTAGATGCTGATTTAGAGAAGGATAAGTATACTAATCGTCTTTGAAAGCACTTAATATATTATTTTATATGGTGAAGATAGAAAAGTTGTAATAGGTTCTTTAGTGAGAAAACCAAGGTATAAATAAATTAAATAAATAAATAGCTAGCAACTCTCCTATGTAGAATTTTCATATATTTTCCAAAATTAAGGCTACACTGAATATAAAACACCAAATTTGTATTTATTTGATTCCTCCAACTAGTTTTTCATACTTCAGAGTTCACTTTTTTTCACTGTGATTTACTTGGGAGAGTTGCCAGGATGTGGCCTGGTCTGGGATACATTGATTTCATATCTAAAAAAAGATGGGTACAGTTCACCAGGAGCTAGTACAAAAAAAAACAAAAAACAAAAAACAAAAAACAAAAAAAAAAAAACACACAAAGAAAGAAAGAAATTAGTTAGAATAGGTTCTCAATGGAAAGTAGAAAGAATTTATTTGTAAAGAAGAAAAAACTCAGAAAATCATTTTCTTAGTTTGTCTACTTCATAAGTAAAATTAAGGATAGTCTGGACTTAATCTTTCACTGGATACTAAATTCTCTCAGTTTATTTCTAAATAAATCACTTTGTCATTTGAAAAGATATAAATTATCTGCAGCAAATTATAAATAATTATTTTAAAAATAATGATTATAGTTAATATTACTAAATAGACTAAATTCCAAAAGGCCTATTCCATTCAAGTAGAGAATGTCATTTTTAATCTTGTTGGTTCCCACTTTTGTGCTCCATTTTATTTATACATAGCCATAATACTTACCAAGATAAAGTATAATTATTTCTAGACTATGAATTCTTTCAGTATCAAGGCCATGTTTTATTCATGTTTGTACTCCTAGTATCTACCTGGAAGACGCCAAGGGTGGGGGAGGAAGGGGGGTATTGAAAGAATAAATTATTTTAAAACAAAAGGAAAAGCCAATTTGGAGACTTTTCTCTATGTAAACTATCCAATTGATTTAAAAATATAAATACTAGCCTGATTAAAAAAGTCTTGCCTATCTGGGAAGCATAAGCCCATTAAAACATCAGAAGCACAGTGTACAGGAATGTGCATACACTGACACAGTATACAGTATATAGTAATGGATCCAAAAAAACAGTGGAAATTGGCTAATGGAATTGATGACCATTATGTTCTGAGGACAGAGTCTTATACGGTCATATAGTACAAGGCCAATGCTGCTTTAACTCAAACATCCTCTGCTAGTCTGAGGAGAGGATGAGGCATTGCAATAGATTGACAACACTGACATCATTAACTTCAAGGGGATTTTCTCCTTCCATTGATATATACTGGATATTTATTTTATGGCTGGGAAAGAGTGAAACAACCTGATGGAAGCAGATACCACAAGTAAGAAGGAAAATCTTTGTTTCTTATCCAGCCACACAAACTGAATTTGAGTGAGCTCTTATTATTAAAGGGTGTAAGACAAATCAAAAATAATTAAACTTAATGCAGATCATGTGTGTAGTAAAAAAAAAAAAATCAAATTGTATAGAATAGTTTAAAATTATAAATTACTCCGTCTAATATTGAATCTCACTCTCCAGGTACAATCACTTTTACTAAAACCCTGTATTTCGAAGAAATGCATTTATAAGGATTTTAGGAATTATCAATTGAATTTTGGTTATATGAAAGTTTAACTTATTTACAAAACTATCTCTTCTCTTCATTCCCAGTATGGGAAGTGTGTGGGATGGCCACTGGGGAGCTAAGAAGGTTGGGGTGGGAAGGTGCCATGAGTGGAGTATGAAGGAGATGGCAGCAAATGCAACATTTTGAGGTGATGCCAAATTAAAAACTTGGCCAACTGCCCAAAGATATCAATACAAAGGGCAAATCAGAGGAAAAGATCTTGGAGCAAAATCAACAGAATGGAGGCAGTCAAGAGAAAAGATTAGATGCAATGGTGGGGAAGGGCAGAGAAGGATGCAGTTTTTGCACCCACTATATCTCCCTAGCAACCCTTAAAGGGCTCCTGCCACACAAGAAGCCTGCAGAGATGGTCTCCTGAATGGTGGCCATCAGAACTGGCATTTAGAAAACCAGCTAAAAAACTAAAGTAAGCCCTTAAAAGATATTTGTTTAAATCACTTCAATTTTGCAATAATCTGTAAAAAGTAAAATGTTGAAACATTGTGAAGTCTATACCAATTAATAAGCCATCCCAAATGAAACTTAACATTTGAAAGCCCAGGGGCATGAATGCAAATGGAGGCAAACATACTAAATTCTGTATATTCACAAGTTACAAATCAAGGCAACTTTTAAATAAAAAATATTCTATCTTCCTACTTTGACAAATATAACTTTGTAACAGAAAGATAAACGGATAAAGTTATGATTTTTTATATGATTTAAATTCAGCAAAAAAATAGAATTAAATTTAGTAAGTATTATGTTGTGTCAGTGATCTGTAAATGTACTACTAAAACTGTATATTTCATAAACTATTTTTTTAAAATAATTTTTTATGGGGCACCTGGGTGGCTCAGTCGGTTAAGCGTCCGACTTCGGCTCAGGTCATGATCTGGCGGTTCCTGAGTTCAAGCCCCGCGTCAGGCTCTGTGCTGATGGCTCAGAGCCTGGAGCCTGTTTCAGATTTTGTGTCTCCCTCTCTCTCTGACCCTCCCCCGTTCATGCTCTGTCTCTCTCTGTCTCAAAAATAAATAAAAACGTTAAAAAAATTTTTTTAAATAATTTTTTACCGTCATTTCAGCAAAATGCTACAATACTCTATTTGAGACTTTTAGTCTGTATTATTTTGAAAGTAATCACTTAAGAATTAAAAATAAGGTGCACCTGGGTCACTCAGTTATTTAAGCATCTGACTTCCACTCAGGGAGTTTGAGCCCTGCATTGGGCTTTGCATCTACAGCACAGAGCCTGCTTCAGACTCTGTCTTCCTCTTTTTCTGCCTCTCTCTCTCTCTCAAAACTAAACAAACATTTTTTTTTAAATAAAATAAATTTTTAAAAAGAATTAAAAATAAAATGCAATCATAAATGTGTAAGAAATATGAATATTTTTAATAAAAATGTTAATCAAGGTAATTTAAAAAATAAAAATATTAAAATTATCATCCATGCACATTTTCAAAAAATATTCTTCTAAAGTATTCAACATCTACTGAATGTGAAGGGCAAGGTACAAATTATATTTCATATGAAAATTTTAAATATATTTAAATTATGCTGAAATTTTACTTTGGGAAATTATAATTAAATGTATTAAATATTTTAATAAAAATGAAGCTATTAGCGATTCTAACACTCAGCATTAATCTTTAGGGACATTACATGTATACCTACATGTATAGAAATTTAAGTGAAATATGAATTGTTAAATATTACATACTTCTGTTGCCTCATGCAAATGTTGTAAATACCATGCTAATTTGTGAGTACCCCAGAATCAAACTGAAACACAAAAACAGCTAAAAGAAAAAATATATATATATGTTTATTTATGTGTGTGTGTGTGTATACATACATATATATATATATATATATATATATATATTTAATTTTACAACTGGTAAATATATATATATGTTTTGTACTACTGGCTAACAAGAATTGATTTCATTCATGTCTTCTAAGAAAAGATTTAAGAAGTTAATTTATCTAGTTACCTAAATGCTTTTTCCACTTGTATATGAGATAGAGGTATTAGCTAATGCTACTGTGATAATCATAATGCAATATATAAGTTCATCACTTATGGTATACACTGTATACCTTATAAATGTTATATGTCAGTTATAGCTCAATAAAGCTGGAGAAAAAACCTTTCCCACACAAATGAAGCCATATCCATCTCCAAAGAATAGAAGTACAAGCCACAAACAGCACATTTAGATTCAGTCACCTTTTGTTTCAGGAACACGGGATGGGGGGGGGGAGTGGAAAAGCTCTTCCCTGTGGCCTGAAAGATAGTCTGGACAGTGGATGTTCTGGATGTTCAAAGTTCATAAGGTTTCAGGTGCAGGATGTTTAAGCTCTATCAGAGCTGGACACTGAATCATGAGTAACAGTGGTGCTCACATGTACTTTAATAAATTGTACCTGTGTGTTTGGGATATCTAGTCATCAACCAGATCTCTAAGGAAGTGTGAGACCCCTAAGGGTGGTGCTGCCAGCAACAGAAGTGACTTAAATGCTACTAAAAGGTCCTAAGAGAACATATAGAGAATTAATATCTAGATCTACTAATGGTGACTCTTAAAGGTTTCCATGTTATTGTTATCATTATGTCAGAACAAACTAAAAAAACAAAAGTAAGTTTGGGAAATTAATAAATCCAACAAACCCTATACTTCAAATTCATGATACAGGCATCATGTCTGTGGAGGCCACTACTATATATATATACCTGTATACAAAGTGCACCATACTTGGTGCATAACAGGAGCTTAATAAATATTTATTAACAAAATATTTTGTACCTAGTATGCATTATGTGATCAGGTAGATTTAAGACAGTGGGTGCCCACTGCTCATGTCCTCAAGGGGACACCTGAGACCAGATTCACATGCCAGAGTAGAATTTGCCAACTTTTTCATCAGTTCTTTCCATGACCTTTGTGACAGCCCAATCTAAAGCAACCTGCTGCCATGACCAACATTAGAGACAACAGCAGGGCCATTGCTCATCACCAAGATCATAAGTATGTTTCAGCATTAAATAAGTACCAGATCTGAGGTCTCATTACTTTTGAATTCAATACACAATTTGAGGACAGCCGGTGAATCTGGAGGATGTGTTTCAGTACTAGAACAGCCTTATTCCAGCTTCAGCTTAAACTTTGGCTCCTTCTCTGCCTCTATTCCCAAGCTTAAATCAACTGCCAGTCTCTGTTCCAAACTGGAGTTGTGCCATAGCCTTTCCCCTGATGATGAGTCACTTCACCAGTTACTTTAGGGGTTGGTGGCATAACCCATGAACTCAATCTAAAGGGTGGGTCATTTGGAATGGGTAATAAAACTAGGTTTAGTTCATCAGCTGCCAAGCTTTGACTAAAATATTTAAATACATCCATCCAAACTTTGGACAATTTATAGGGACTTTATAAAAAGAAAGTGAAATTTTTTTTAAGTTACAGTAAAATGAAACACATTTTTGAAAAATGTCTACTTTTATAACTGTCAAAGATGATAGTCTTCACAGAATTATACTTTAATTCTTTTGATTTTTCTTTCTCCAGAATAATCACACTTAAACAGATTCCCAGCCTAGGTAATTACACGAATATGTCGACTCAATGACAGCATGGAGTTTTTACCAATTATGAGTAAATAACGTATTTATACAACTGGAAGTGATTTACAACAAATTTGACTTATCAAGCAATACTGAATTTAACACTGATAAATATTAGTAAAATGTTGGATGCAATTCAGACCACATTGGTTGGAATAAACCAGTGTAGGTTTCAGAGGAAGCAGAGCAGCATAATAAAAATCAAGAGCATTAAATTCACCTAAAAGGCCAACCTGACGGCACTCGGGGCCAGTCTCTTTCTTTTACTTCCAAAGCATGTATTATGCGGATCTCAGTCTCAAGTATTAGCAAAATCCCCTCTAGTGTTCTTCCAATAAACTTACTCATTTTCCATGAAGGACCACACTGTAAGAGAAAGGTAAGGTCTCCACCTCATAGTTTAAGATTTAATCTTAGGAGCACCTGGGTGGCTCAGTTGGTTAAGCGTCTGACTTTGGCTCAGGTCATGATCTTGCGGTCTGTGAGTCTGAGCCCCGCATCAGGCTCTGTGCTGGCAGCTCAGAACCTGGAACCTGCTTCGGATTCTGTGTCTCCCTCTCTCTCTGCCCTTCCCCTGCTCACACTCTCTCTCAAATATAAATAAATATTTTTTTTAAAAGACTTAATCTTAAAGTTTTCCAACAAAAAAACTGTTTCCTGGAATTATGGGAACCTGCACTGTGAGTTTCATGCATTTGGGGCTCCTCGGAGACAGAGGCTTTTACTTGTATAATCCATGTTCCGCACAGAGAGGAGTTGGTACAAAACTGGTGCTCTTGAGCTTAAGTGGATTTGTTACTATAACAGATTCATTTTCAGCATTAATTTTATTTTTTTTATATCAGTAAGAGTTAACATGGGATGTGCAACCAGCATAAAAAGCCAAACACTTAAGTGCTAATTATTTTTCAAAGAAAAAATTTTTTCATTGAGATACAACAAAATAATGTAAGATGTTTCTTCTGCACTTAATATAAAACAACTTCTTTAAGTTTCTGTATACAATGTGTGTCCATTTATAATGTTAGTAGCTAACCTCTCCTGTTGTTTCTTTATTCAGACTTATACAGATTCCCTTTTCCTCTGAGGAGTGTAATTATGAGAATCAGGAATAATATTTTCAAATTGTCACATAAATATTTCTGACATTCCACACTCTATGGATTTTGTACACACACAACTCTGACCTTCTTCTGGACTTTAGGATCATACTTCCAAGGTAAAATTAATTACTATTCCCTGTTTTATGCACCCAATGTGCATTGTGCAATATATCACGACAAGGAATCCTTAAACACTATGATAAAATATCTCATCATTATAGCTTTATTTTATTCAAGGATAGTGTTTAAGACCAGTACATTTTTGTTGCTTTGTTTTCATCTATAGCAATTGAAATAAATTTAATGTTAGAAAGAAACTCAAGGGACATTTTAACTTTAATGGTCCTTGCATGTGGGGTTATAGCTAAGTGTAAAACTACTAAAGTGAAGTTTGTGTACGATGGTTTTATGGCACCATAACAATTCCTGTGAACTGTATCCATGCTGGAAAACTCCACAAGTGATCATTCATCTTGTGCTCTTCAGCAGGAAAGTACTAAATGGATACATAATAGTTGTATCTAGGTATAGAACCACTAGCAACCAGCTGACAAATGCTTACACACCAAGAAATACAAAAGAACCAGAAACAAGCACCTATCATCTATGCATACCTATTCCTACCTTTTTTCCAACAGGTTAACAATTAGATGCATTTTGGTAGAAAAGTTAAATTTCTGTTTTCTTTGAACCAAAAGATGATATAATTTGCAGTGCTCAGACCTAAGGGTGCTGGGTACAGCCAAGACTATAGCTAATTTGGGGTTTCAAAGATGGGAGAGTATCCCTTGGTTTTCATACCACTTCCCCCTTTGAAAGAGTTGTTAAGCAAATGTTTACCTTGTCATCATGTATAACTTGGGCAATATGTTCTGAGTATTATGGGATTGTGTGCTCCCCACTGTGGGTTATTCACAAAATTTCCTGAAGTTATTGTGCAAAGCAAGTTACTGTGAAGGTTCTCCAAGGTTCTGGCTGACTTATGTTTGGAATAAGGCTTTTGTTGTTATTTGCTTTCTGACAGAGGGACTGGAAATTGTCTGGACTTTGGAACTGACTTTGTGATGTTTGGATAGTGCTCTAAAAGTGAGTGGTGTGTTAGCATGTGGTTTACTTATGCAAAACAAATCAAAACTTAAAGTACATTTCTTAAAATTATAAGTGTTTTTGAGAAGAATTCCTAGCAATCCCAATTTTGTGGTACAACAGACTCACTGGCTAGAATATCTGGCAAGGTACTTAACTGTAACCTTCTTCAACCTGAGTTTAGCAATGCTGCAGAAGCTCTTACTAGGTTTGTTTGTCCCTCCCTCCCTATCTCCACATATTACAAAAGAATGGTTTATTAAGAGCCACATCTTAAAACTTAAGTAGACAGTGATACCAATTTCCTACTAACAATGTTTCACCAAGGTTTAAAAAAGGTTTTTTAAAAGCTGCAACTCAAAACTAGTTCAGTTCCATAGCAACTAACTCTGGACATTTTCTTTTACAATAGGAGGCTAGGGAGAAGATGAATTGATGAATATGTAAAGCAGTGAACAGTTCATTGGGGATGCACGTTTTCATAAAAGGACACATCCCTTCTCCTTACATTGTGAGTATTTCTGTAGCCATCTATATAACGTTAGTTGAAAAATAGCAATATAAATGGGAAACTATTTATTAAAAGAAGTCTGGGTCAAAGGCTCTCCTCTCCCCAAGTCACATGTCCCCCCTTTCTGCACAGACCCTGCATCGTTTTTTTTTTTTTTTTTTTTATCTTAGGTGTCTCTTCAAATCCTAGAATCTAAAGATAAAATAAAATTTAATTTAATTGATATACTGCTGAGTTCCTTCACCTACAAAAACAGATCACCCTTACCTATGTGTGCACATAGGTTAAACTGTACATTTCGATTAATTAATCTCATGGGGGCTTTGTCAAAATAAGAACCAGTGCATCAAACCACAGCCCCATCCTAGACACACAGAAGTATCAGGGTGCTCCCATCAGCACGAGGCACTCTGTACTCTTCTATCAATCAGTGGCACTTTACTCATCATGTAAAATACTTCCCTACTGCCAATTCCTATGATTAAGTATTATGTGCCTTTAAAGTATTTTAATGAAGCTAAAAACATGATTTGTATGACAGAATTAGCCACAGAAATTTGGACAGTGGACATTCCCAAGAAATGCCCAGTTCCAAGACCTCAACTGCAGTATTTACTCTGGTTCTGCTCTCTTAGCGGTCTCCAACTTCTGCTACCAACTCTATTACTATTAGTGGGAGATCTGACTGGCTCCTGAGTCACTACCTCTGAACATCAAGAACAGGAATAACAAGAGTGGTCTACTATTATAGCAATAAATACAAACATAGAGATAGTTGGAAACCAAGTCTGGAATATGTTGCCCTTGAAAGAACATCATTTTGTTTAAGGAGCAAGGTACAATGCCTAGCACACTTATCTACCAAGGTTCCAAGCATTGATCCAGGATATGAAAGCCACTATTAAGGTATAATTTTTTTCAGCTATATATGCAGGGATAGACAGCTATCAGCTTGTGTGGACCAGAAAACCTTCTCTCTTCTGCACCAAGTTTTTATTTTCATTCATTCATTCACTGATTCACTCACTCATTCCCAGCATCATGCCAGACTCTTAAGCACAACCAAATCAAAACTAAGTTAACATTGCAGATACTTCCAGTTTCAAGACATGCATGTTTATTGATAGCTTCTTCTGATGAGCCACAACAGTTTGAGACTTTTCCAGTGCCAGTCAAGGATACAATGAGACCTAATTCTATAGGCTCCTGTATAAGATATACCTGATCAGAATATTTTAAATTTCCTAGGCTGGGTAAATTAGAAAAACTGGCTCCTTCATGTGCCTCCTCAAGGGAGTGAAGGATAATCTATCAATGAATGGGAATAAGAAGGCCCTTTATAAAGCCTATAAATAGAAAAACTAATGAAGAGTGAGAGAAAAAAGGGAAAAATCAGAAAGCAGTAGGATGGAAAAAAACAAGAGATCGGAGAGGTAAATGGGCTAGAAACAAGAGAAGTAAAGTAGAAAAGAAAAGAAAAGAGGGCTTGAGGCAAAAGAAGTGAAGAGCTATGAGGTCCAAGATAGGCACTCGCCAACTGTTGCACTGAAATGAGAAGAAAGGAGGAATATGTGGGACAGCAAGGATGGGATTGACAAAAGAGTGAGGGGCAGAGAGCATCTAATTTCTCAGCAATTACACCAGTAGTACCTAATCCAGATTGCCCTCATCATTGTGGACTATTGTAATAACCTCTAGGTATCTTGTTGACCCATGTTCCCGTTAGTTTCTCCTCTACCCAGAATCAGAAAGATCCCTATAAAAGGTAAATTGTGATCACATCACTTCCCTGCTCAGATCAATCCAATGTACCCTCTCTTCCCACTCAGAAAGAATAAATTTCAAAAAAAAAAAAATCAGAATCCTTGCTATAGCTTCAGAGGGCACACATTATGTGACCTAACTCACATCTCCTTCAGCATGCTGTAAGGCTTCCTTTCTGTTCCTTGTATACATTAGGTTTATTTCTTCTTTGGGGCCTTTGTGCTTTGTGTTGGAACTCTCTCTTACCAGCTCAGCTCAAGACTGACTCCTTTTCATACTATAGGTCACAGTTCAAAAGTCACTTTTGCTGGGTCTAACTCATAGATAAAACTCAATAAATGTCTGCTAAATGAATGAATGAGGATAATGAAAACTTCAGCATAACATTAATAATCAAAGAATCTGGGGAGCAAAAAAAGGACTTGGTCAGTGGAAATGCCTGTTTCTCCAGATGATATTAGGAATATCTTGTAGAAGACATTTATATTCATCTAGAGCACAGAAATAGTGCCAATGCATGGAATAAACAGGAATGTAAGTTCCAGATTAATAACTTCCTAAAAATTAGGACAGTTTATACATCATTTGTAATGAGCTATTCACACAGCAGCTAATCTATAAAAGTGTTAAAGAAATAGATGAATTATATATTATATACATGGAGTTGACTTTGTTATTTAAATTTCCAAGTGGGGTCAGTTATAATGATTTGACTTATTAAGAATTTACAGTAGACTCTTATCTCACAGCATACATAGCTATCCTAAGGTTGAGACTTATTTGTTCTCAGGACATTTGTACTGTTCACTCTCTGAGCTATCAGTTTTCACCTAGTGCTGACGAATATAAGCTGAGTTGCTATGAAGCTGCAAACTGGATTATCAAGGAAGCAAAACTCCCAAGCCATGTCCACACCTGTCTTTTCTTACTTGACCTATATTCAAGTAGCTTGCTTTACTACTCTGACATTGCCCAGCTACCTGAATAGAATCTCAGATATGATGGAAACCAAAAGAAAATTCTTCCAAATAAATTTCACCGTCTTGTATCTAAGCCCATTACTGGTTCAATTTTAAAGAGTCTGCTGTTAGTAAATGATATGCTCCCTATTTAGAATTGCATCAGCCTTTTAAAAACATCTACTTCCTATGCATTTTTACTAGTTCTTTCTACAGTAATTGAAACAGTATTGATCCAGGATATGAAAGCCACTATTGATGGCTTTACGATGACCATTATTTTGGGTCATATTTTCCATTAAACTCTTATTAATCTAATGACTTTGTTTTCTCACCTGTGTACTTTTGCATATGCTATTCTTCCTATGGAGAATCCCATAATCCACCCCACTGTCCCCCACCCTACTATCTTTTACTGTTTCCTCTGTGCTCAGCCTTTTTGACTCAGGAAAAAGTTTTAGCTAATCTTTGAAAATTTCCTCAGTCACCTAAATCAGAGAGTCATCTATCCTTTAGATCCCGCAGCAATTAAGGCCAAGACCACTAATCGGCAAGTGAGGTAGCTAATCTCCAAAGATGACCTCTAAAAATGCCTCCACTACCTACCGTTCCTCACATCAAGAGGTGGAACTTATTCTCCCCACTTCATCCTACTATCACAGGCTGGTCTTAAAACTGCCTAGATCAATAGAATGGGGTGAAAATGGATATGCTGGTACTTCTGATCCCAGGACGTGAGAGTACTAAAAATGTCTACTTCTTGACACTTGGAGACCTAATGCATGATGTGAGGAAATCACACGGGAAAAAAGAGACCACATAAAGATGTTCTGGAGGATGAGACATGGCAACATCCAACCCAGCTATCACCTGACTGCAATGGTATGAGAGACTTCAAGTGAAACCAGAAGAACTGCCCAGGTGAGCCCCAGTCAATCCATAGAATCATGAGAAATAATAAAATTAATACCTATTGTCTTATATCATTTTAGGGTGATTTGTTATGCAGCAATAACCAAAATAGTCAATCATGTTAGCAACACAGATTTTTATGACTGAAATGGCTTCAAATATTAGTAAATTGTCCTGTGTCATGAGTTATTCTCTGTTATTTGCTCAAGCCATAATCTTCTTAAGGGTAAGGAATGTGTTTTAATGCTTTTTATGTCCCCCACTCTCCAGCACAGTGCCCTAAAAATTATACGTACTGATTATTATCTTGTTCACAGACTAAGTACTTTAGAAGCCCATCTCATTTCTTTTGGCTCTTGGAAGTTTTAGAATAAAGCTAATTTTATTGTGAAATCATTTCCATATATATATATATATACATATATATATATATATACACGTGTATGTATGTATGTATATATATATATATACATGTGTGTATGTATGTATATATATATATATACACGTGTATATATATATATATATACATATATATATATACATACATACACCTTTGAGGACTATATTATTAACAAATTTTCAGAATCTAAAACATGATTTTGACATTATTTATATCTTGCACCTTTATTATTTTTCATATGTGAAGAAGCACTGTTACATAATTATTCAACTATAATAATATTAAGAACAAAATATAATTATTTTAAGGCCTCCCTTAGAAACCAAGAAAAATTACTCAGCTGAATCTAAAATAGAGTAACATCTAAAATTCCAAATGATTAAGAGTAACATTTTATTTTATTACGCAGGGGCATAGAATCTATATTACCAGTAATATCCCAAAGCACTTTAGAAGACTTATGTGAGTAACAATGAAATGATTGCATTTCCAGAAAAGACACGTAGCAATCGTACTGCTGGTTCTTTCTGCACTTCAGTGATTCAATCTCTTGGCTAGATGTTTTAACTTTTGCATCACTGGAGGTTTGTCCAAAATATATTTAAATAACCACATACCTTCAGAGCCTCATTCTTAAAGCTTTCGAGAATATTTGGCCAGTTCAATGATCTCAGTGGCTAAATATCTTTACCTATACAGTTTTGCACCTATATCACATATCATTTGGGGGAACAAGTACTATGTATACCTGATAATCTGACCACATTTATTTCCTATTTTAAAATTGTTGGGGCACCTGGGTGGCTCAGTCAGTTGAGCATCCAACTTCGGTGCAGGTCATGATCTCACAGCTCGTGAGTTCGAGCCCCACATCGGGCTCTGTGCGGACAGCTCAGAGCCTGGAGCCTGCTTCAGATTCTGTGTCTCCCTCTCTCTCTGCCCCTAACCCGCTCACATTCTGTCTCTGTCTCTCTCAAAAATAAATAAACATTAAAAAAATTTTTTTTAATTGTTACAAGTATACTGGTCATTTAATTTAAAGGCTTACCTTCATCTAGGATCACAGATGGTGTTAGAAGGAGCATAAAAAACACAATTTTGAAAATATAATTTGAGATGTTAAGTGTCAAAACTATAAACATGGAATATAAATTAAAATTAAATTTAAAGACATTTGAAACCACATATTTATGTAATAGTCTTCATATTTATAAGCTGGTCCTCAGAGAACATGAATTTTCTACACTTCCTCCTGGACATAATCTAGGTTTCCTCTGGCCACACAGTCTGAGAAAGCCAATAGGATAAAAAACAGTAACAAATGTCCTGAGTCAGTATTCAGACAACCGAAAGAGCTCCAGCCCAACATGTTAAGGTTTTTAACTTTATGGTTTAATACATTTTTTTTTTTTGTAGAATCAATGGGTTATACAAAACACCTCTTCTGCCAGACACCTACCTAATATATGCTTCTCCTTCCTTGACGGTGCTCAGAGAGACAAAGTGCCAAAAGCAATAAAATACTTAGGAATAAAATTAGCCATGGAAGTGAAAGACCTGAATACTGAAAACAATAAAACATTGATGAAATACACTGAAGGCACAAATAAAAACATATCCCATGTTCTTGGATTGGAAGAATATTGTCAAAATGTCCATACTATCCAATGTGATCTATAGATTCAACATGATACCTATCAAAATCTCAATGGCACTTTCCACAGAAATACAATAAACTATCCTAAAATTTGTATGGAACCACAAGAAATGCCAAAGAGCCAAAGCAATCCTGAGAATGAAGAACAAAGCTGGAGGCATCACACTTCCCGATTTCAAGCTATATTAATCAAAACAGTATGGTACTGGCATAAAAAGAGGCACACAGACCAGTAAAACAGAAGAGAGAGCCCAGATGTATGGCCAACTAAGTTTGACAAGAGCACCAAGAACACATAAGAGGAATAAAAGCTCCCTCTTCAATAAATGGTGCTGGGAAAATTGGATATCCACATGTAAAAGAATGAAACTGGATCTCTATCTTACATCATACAAAAATTAACTTGAAATGGCTTAAAGACATAAATGTAAGACCTGAAACCATAAAACTCCTAGAAGAAAACATAGGGGAAAAGAACCTTGGCATTGGTGGCCTTGGCAATGATTTCTTAGATAAAACACCAAAAGTACAGACAACAAAAAGCTAAAATAAACAAGTATAACTCCACCAAACTAAAGAGCTTCTGCATGGCAATAAAACCTTCAATAAAAAGCAACCTATAGGATGGGAGAAAATATTTGCAAATCATATATCTGATATATCCAAAATATATTAAGCTCATACAACTCAATAGCAAAAAAAAAAAATAAATAAATAAATAAATAAATAAATAAATAAAACATTTAAAAAATGGGCAAAGGACTTACACAGACATTTTTCCAAAGACATACAAATGACCAGTAGAAAGAGTCCAAATGTCCATCGACTGATAAATGGATAAAGAAAATGTAGCATATATATATATATATATATATATATATATATATATACACACATACACAATGGAATATTACTCAGTGATCAAAAAGAATGAAATCTTGCCATTTGCAACAACGTGGATGGAACTGGGTGTATTATGCTAAGTGAAATAAGTTAGAGAAAGACAAGTATTGTGATTTGACTCATATGTAGAATTTAAGAAACAAAACAGATGAGTATAGGGGAAGGGAAGGGAAAATAAGACAAAAACAGAGGAGTCAAACCATAAGAGACTCAAATACAGAGAACAAACAGTATTACTGGAGGGGAGATGAGTGGGGGATGGACTAAATGGGTGATGGGCATTAAGGAGGGGACTTGTTGAGATTAGCACTGGGTATTATATGTAAGTGATGAATCACTAAATTCTACTCCTGAAACCATTACTACACAATGTTAACTAACTTGGATTTAAATTAAAAAAAAAAAAGTTACCAAAAGGTATATGAAAAGATGCTTAACATCATTAGTCATCAGGAAAACATGAAACAAAGGCACAATGAGATAGCACCTGAAATCTGTTAGGATTGCTATTATCAACAAGACAAGAAATAACAAATGTTGGGGAAGATGTGGATAAAAGAGAACCTTTATATACTGTTGGTAGAAACATAAATTGATTCAACCATTAAGGACCCTCCAAAAAATGAAAATTGAACTACCATATAAGGATCCAGCATTCCCACTCCTAAGTATATATCTGAAAGGAACTGAAATCAGTATCTCAAACAGATATCTGCACACACATGCTCATTGCAACATTATTCACAATGGCCAAAGTACAGAATCAACCTAAATGTCCTTCAATGGATGAATGGATAAAGAAAATGTATATGTGTACACCACAAATACTGCATGGTGTCAGTTACGTGTGGAATCTTAAAAAAAAAAAAAAAAAAAAAAAAAAAGGAAAAGGAAAAAAAGCCAACCCAATTAATAGAAACAGAAATATAATGGTGGCTACTGGGGAATGCTGAGAGGAGGGGGAAATAGGGTGATGCAGATCAAGAGTACAAATTTTCAGTTATAAGAATAAGTTCTGGAGTAGCTTGGTTGCTCAGTCGGTTGAGCATCCAACTCTTGATTTTGGCTCAGGTCATGATCCCAGTGTTGTGGGATCGAGCCCCGCATCAGGCTACATGCTGAGAGTGGAGCCTGCTGAAGATTCTGTATGTCTTTCTCTCTCTGGCCCTCTCCCCTGCTCATGCACATTCTTTCTTAAAAAAAAAAAAAAAAAAAAGAATAAGTTCTAAAGATCTAATGTACAGCTTATGACTATGGTTAATAATATGGTTATTAATGACTATGGTTAATAATACAGTATTATATACTTGAAAGTTGCTGAAAGTAGATCTTACACATTCTCACCCAAAGGAAAACAAAGTTAACTATGTGTGGTGTTGTAGGACAAGTTTCAAGTAAATAGGATGAAAAGCTTCTCTGCTGATAAAAGTTCCACCCTTTCTGTTTCTTCTTTGTTCCTCTAGTATGGAACACAAAGGTGATATATGGAGATGCAGCAGCTATTTTGAAACTATGAAGATATACATAAAGAAAGGCCTTCACCCCAAAGATTAAAAGATACCGTCCAAGACCCTGATGAAACATTGAAGCCACTGCAGGAGTCCTAAACTGCCACTTCCCCTTTTTGCCTAGGCTGTTGTATTTGGGATTTCCATAACCTGTATCTTAACTTCCCCCAAAGTTCTCTAGATAATGGTTTAAATCATCAGTATCTACTCCTAATTAAAACTAAAAGTTGAAATGACTTAGACACTAGAGATTTTCTATAATTTATTTTCCTTTCGTTAGTTCTCTCGGATCTAGTATCTCCGGTTTATTTCAAAACTGTGAAAGTTGTATATAATTACTTCATATTTGAACACTGCAACAGCTTAAAGTAGTTTCACTGTATCTATTTTCTCTTAACCCACTCATGGTTACTAAAATAATCTTAAAAAAAAAAAAACCCACAACATTTCTTTTCTTTACTTATAACCCTACACAAAGAACCTCACTACCTCCTGTCCCCTGCACTGACTCTAAATTCCTGATGGTTCACTTCTCCCACGATTTGGAAGTCTTTCAAACAATCTCTTCAATCTCAGCATACATGCCCCTGCACTCTAATCGTGAGCTCATGTTATGGTTTATTTCTTCCTCCTTGTCCATACCATTCTCTACGTGTTTTCTGACAACTTTCAACCTTCCATTATCCTTTTCCACCAAGTCTGAATTTGGTGTCCCCTACCAAAAAAACAAAAATTAAAACAAAAACAGAAAAACTCTCAGGAAGTTTTTCTGATTCAAATCCTTTACATTACCTCTGTGATTACTATGACCTTGGTTTACAAAAAAAAAAAAAAAAAAAAAAAAAGCAAATATTTAAGCAAACTCTACAGTAAAAACCCTCATATAGATAGTTATAGGGTATTCTTGAATGCAGGGATATTGTTTCTCTTTCATTATACTTGAGTGCTTAGCACACAGCAAGTACTAAAATAAATGAACATGCCCAACATGATTATTTGAGTATATGGTATACATTTACAAATTCAGAAACTATTCATAAGATGACACTCAAAGTTATTCGATTTCAAAAATAACCTACATAGGCATAATACTTAATTTAATGCACTTAAAATCTAAACTGACCAAAAATGTACATATATCACTGAAAATAAGTTAAGAGTTTATTACAATTACCTATGTTCTTTCCTTCTGGAAAACCTAAGCAGTCTAGTTACAAAAATCTAAGAACATCTAATTTTCATAGCAGAGGGTACTCTGCACAAAATTACAGGGCTAGGAGCATTTAATCAATTTACTGATCTGATTGTCTCACCAACCTACCCCTTTGATCCCCCAAGTGCTCTATACTGGGATTTGTAGCTAAGTATATTGTACTTATAAGTACATGATATTTATAGGTGTAATATACTTAAATACTATATGACAACTTTGAAAATAGATACTTTAACAGTTTAACATAACTAAAACTTCAGTAAGTTTTCTAAAATAATTAAAAATCTTGTATAGTCTTGAAAATTGCCATCATTTCATTAGCCAAACTGTTCATGCAAAGAAATTACTGAAAGATATGTATTCTTTTTATATCATGGGCTTCATAATATAAAGAGTGAACTTTTTGAAAACAACTATAGAATAAAACTTTATAAGAGAAAAAATTATTTTCAGGTCTTTGATTTCATCTTATAATACAAATCAAATGTAACTATACTATATATTAATTAGACTGCATTGTTTTTCCCTGCATAGTAAAGATTAAAATAGCACATTCAATCCCAACTTTATTTTCAAATTTGAATTTTTAGTATTTGTTTTACAACTGCAAAGTCTTAAAATTTAATGTTATTAGGAATCAAAATGAATGTTTTCCTTATTTAAGTCTTGGCAGCCTTAACTCTCAAGGCCTGGAGATAAAATTTGATTTAAAAGCCCACTAAGGACAAACTGCTTAATCAGAAATCTGGACTTCACAATTAAGGAATTTCATCACTCACAAAATATGAGGGGGAAAAACTCATATGGCCACAAAACATAAAAATACTCATTTTCATTTAATGTTTTGTGGATCAGAGTGAAGGAGAAAACAGGGATTTTTTTCCTGCTTTACTAGTTATTAAAATCCCTAAATGGTAGCTTTAGAATATCTGTTCATCATAAACACTTATTTTTAAACACAGGTTAACATTATTTTTCTTCACACTGTGGTATCCTAGTGTGGTTTAACCCCAACTCATATAAATTTCTGAAAATGTACAATTAGGTCACTATTCCATTTTAATCATCTCTAGCCCCTAAGTTTATAGTATTTAAAGTACAATTAGGCTAGTCGATTGGAGTTCATTATAATGCTACCATCCCCAATAGTCTGTGGTTCTACTTGAAAATTAAGAAATATAAAAATTCCAGTCACTTCACAACCAGGTCTTAGACTCACTGAGACCTTTTCCTTCAGTCTTTTTGTTTACATGAAAATTGCCTACCACAGGCAATTTTGAGCATGATTATAAGCATCAAGTCACTTCTCTCTGAATGTTTTCTGATTTGTGATTTACGAGAATAATTTTAAATAACATCTATTTTACAGGCTTTTAGTAAGGACTAAATACCTTCACCATAATGCAGATGGCTTGTCTTCTGACCTGTTTTTATTCAGTCATGATTTGTCTAGGTATTAAATTTATATATTCCATACTATTTCAATACTTCTCCTCCTTCATGCTTCTCCAACCTGGTTGGGTGGGTGAAAAATATATGGAGGGGAACAAGAAACAAATTTCCTTCACTCAAGTTTTCTTTGACATATAAAAAAGTGAATAATTTTAACGTGGAGCCTGCTTGGGATTCTGTCTCCCTCTCTTTCTGCTCCTTGCCTGCTTGCTCTCCCTTTCTCAAAAAATAATAAATATTTAAAAAAATAAACAATTTTATTCATCCATTCACAAGAGCACATTTTGAAGAGAAAAGCAACCTTGATAGAAAAATTAAATTTAGAATCAATGGAAGGTAAGAACAGCTCCAAACATAGAGGGGTCAATGTGGTCATAAGAATTAGGATGCCTAAAAGCTCCACCCAGGAAAAGAAGAGCTATTAAACACTGAAAGAAAAAAAAATGGTGGTGACACTACTCTGGAAAGTGAAAGCAGAAGAAATTTTAGCCAATTTCATAAATAAGAAAAAGAAAATCTATCTGAAGAAAAACTTTAGAAGCTTTCTGAGTGAAATGCTATAGAAAACCCTGCACTGTGCCTTCAAGAAAGACTAGAGTTACCATCTGCATTATTCTTCAAAACCTTTGCAAACAGGTATCTATTCCTTTGAATGTGACACAGCAAAGACTAGGATAAGTGGTCAATTTTAAGTGACTTCCATTACTCATCCATTCATCAAATGTGTAACTGAGTGCCCAATTGATGCAGTCACCACAATAGTACATTTTGCACGGCTACCATCTAGAATTCTAGATCTCAGATTTCGTACCAGGTGACTCTAGGAAGCACCACAGAACTACATATAGAATGGATTTTCACCATGCCTGTCAAATACTTGGGGGTCAGTATGCAATGGATTGAATGCAAGACAAATAACTGTGTACTATTACAGTTCCTGGTACGGCATCATAAAGGAGACATTATTAAAATAAGTACAATTTGAGAACGTTCTTTTTAGTGATGAATATAGAAAAGCAAATCAACACTATTATCTGTGTATTATCTGCTTATTATCTGTGTATCAAGAAACTCCCTTGAGAAATTGCAAATTAGACATGAATTTTAATCCAATTTGCATAGATACAAGAAATCTTAAACTTGAGTTACTTTTGGATGGGTGAGACAAGGTTGATGAGAGATATACTTGGATGAGTTCAAACACTTTGCCCTAATCTGTTGCCAGAGGCCAGATTCTTTAAGGATCTGGCTGCTACTACTGGACTTAGAACAAGCTTTGGAACCAATGGTACAAGCTAATTGCTACCAGAAACTTGACGATATGTTGGAAAATATCATGCTGAGAAAGAGAATACAACTGAGTCACAGCTAGGTCATGCCACTAAAATTGGCCAGGGAGGTCAAGAAAAATACCAATTTTTAAGTTTTCAAATGGGTTGTAAACTCAAATGTTTACAGAGGTGCAGTAGTTAACATAAATAAGAAGGCCTGATTAACTGGGGTGAACAAACAAAAGAATGTTGTCATCTAAGAGAAGCGACTATTTAGGTCCTACTGACTGTGGATGTATTATTGTCATACTGCACAATTTTTCAAAGAAAAAAAAAGCCAGAAGTTTAATTTGCATGTGAAATTTAATTTTTAAATATTATTAATTCAATTAAAAAAAAAACAAAACTATGTGTGTCAAACAAAACTTCTGTGCAAGCCAAATATAGTACCTAAACCACCAGTTAGTTTATGGTCTCTGGTTATTCCACCCCATTATATAACGGTGGTCAGCTGACGAAATCCCTCCACCGTGAACATAATCACTTCCCCGGCTGGTCTAGTTGATATGAACTCAACAATCAAATACCAGATACTCTCCATTTGGCCGTATACTGTCTTCAGGCAGTGCTGCTGTTCATTAAAGAAAGAGATCTCAGTGCCTATGCGTCCACAAAGAATCCTCAAGTTGAGACTTAACAGACATAAGCCATTTTTCTTTTAAAATACATTTCTTTTAAAAAAAAATTTTTTAAGTTTATTTGTTTCTGAGACAGAAAGAGACAGAGCATTAGCTGGGGAGGGGCAGAGAGAGAGGGAGACATAGAACTCGAACCAGGCTCCAGGCTCTGAGCTGTCATAACAGAGCCCGACGCGGGGCTCGAACTCACAAACCGGGAGATCATGACCTGAGCCAAAGTCCGTCCTCAACCGACTGAGCCTCCCAGGCGCCCCTAAAATACATTTCTATGTTAACTAGAAGGATTTTTAAAATAAAATTTAAGTATGCAGGCCAAAACTATCCCAATTTCACCAAGATATACCTTTGAAACAACATCTATCTTCTAACAGTTTTCCTCTCATTATATGTAGCTTTAGATAAATGAAGAAGAGTGTGAATCTTAACTCTGAAAAGCTTGTTTTCAGCACAATACTAAAGAAAATCAGGGGAAAAAATAGAAATGAAGAGAACATAAGAAAAAACAACTAAATGCAACAGATCTCAGAAAAGTTATCAATAACTTTTATGGTCTTTTATGGAAACAAAATAAAAGATATTAGGGAGCTCAGAAATGCTATAATCACAGCAGTTCATGGACTTCAGACAACATGGGTTAAGGCTCTGATACGTCCAAATAGAACATTCTCCATATTAGCTCTCTCAGAAACCAGTCTATTTTTTTATTTTTATTTTTGAAGAGTTAGAAGGAATGTCAGAAACTATGGTCTTCAAATCCCTTAATTTTACAGAGAGAGAAACTGAAACTACTTTGCTTAAGTGTAGTTAATGGCAGAATCCAGATGATCATCTAGATTTCTTAAAACATGTGGCAATGTTCTTTCTTTTGGATTATTTTTGGAGTTCCGTAAGGTCATGATATATATAAAGATGCATTACCTGGCCATAAGTAACTGCCCATTGAAAATCCAGTCCTCTTGGAAATTAAATAAAAATCTGTACATCGGCTTTGAGGAATCAAATAATGAGAAGCTCTTGCCCTAGAAGACCTTATATTCTACTTGGCAAAATCAGAAATGAATATAAAATGACAATTAAAAATATAAACTGAAATACAATTTAAGACAGCATGACACTATCACAAGGCAAGTATTTCCCAAATCACATACAAAATATTGAATCTAGCCTTTTAAAAATTATATCTCCATTAATAAAAACTCTGCTCTTGTAGCATTTTTTACTGGACAAATTTTATTTTTTTTGTTTCAAACTTTAAATATGATAAAATATAAACAAGATACAGTATCTACAAATGAAAGAATTTCTTGAGCTTAATGAATAAAGCTTTGTCATCCAAGAGCCGTGTTCCTCTGCCTCATTTTTCTATGGTGCATATTAGCTATGAAGCCAGAGCACAGAGTTCATTGCCTTCACACAGGATAGACCAGCCAGCATGAATTTTTACTTAGACACAAAAGTATCTGATCAAAAACATCTTAGAGCCAAAAAATGCATTTTAAAAAGAGATAAATGAAAGTCAGAATTTGTACAAACACTTAAAACGATTTCAAAGACAAACCGATAATTTTGCCAACTTTCTTAGAACAATTAACAAAATAATGATTAGACAGTCTTTTAAAATTTCTAACAGGTAAAATTTCTAAACAATAGATATTTGCATTTCCTTAAGCACTCTTACTCATGAAAATATTGGCTTAACAATTATGAGCTAAGTAATTTAACATACAACCTCAGTATGAAAAGTAGTCTTTCTCACATGAGTTTTGTTAAATATGCCTTCCTACATATTAGTTTCATATTAATTTAAATTTACTAACTTCCATTTCTGGATGGCTTATAATTACGATGACCAACTGTGTCAGTGTGCCTGTGGATGAAGAGTTTCCTGGGATTGGCGATCTACAGTGCTGAACTGGAACAGCTTGGCAAACTGGGACAGGTGGTCACACTCACTTAAGTTTATGGCCAACCAGTGCTCCTTCTGAGAACAAAAAACCACTAGATAAAATACAAAAGCCATTTATATGAAGACAAATAAGATCTGCTCAGAAGAAATAGAAGGACTAAGACTGCAGAAGGGAGAACATTAAGAAAAGTGAGCTAGTATTTGCAGCCAATTTTACCCTATAGCCATCTGCCAACTCTAACAAAGAAAGCAGGCTAAGACTCCAGGCTGCAATAGCAGAGCTTTTGATGGAGACCTAGAACCTTTAATCAGAAGGTCAGTTTTTCCTTCAGAGCATTTATAGAATTCTGGTGCCTATGTGGAAAAGACTCTGAAAAGTAAAGCAGAGTTTTTGGCATTCTGACATCTCAAAGTCTTAGCATTCAGTACATGCAAGAAGAGGAGCTACTAAAAAACATATCAAGTTCCCAATAAAAATACCTGGAAGGCCACAGGCAAACAAGAGGTGACCGAATCTCTTCTGAACAACAACGCAGCCATGGATTAGCATAGTCACTGATTAGATTAAGGTGATCAGCCATCACTCTGTCTGCATGGTGCAGGAGAGAATTTAAAGTTGAAATTTTTTTCACAGACAAAAACAAAGAATTTATTACTAAGACACTAAAGAAAATATTAAAGAAAGTTTTTCAGGGAGTTCTTATATTCTAGATTATCTTCATCTTTTCTTATTCAGGTGTGAGGGATGGGTGGCATATAAATATAAGACACAGAAGACAAACCAATGAATTTCTCCTATTCTTCTATCTTCATTATGTCTTGCTTCTGGCTTACTTCAGTCTCTAACTCTCATGAAATGTTGGGAGTTATAATTGTTACCAAGATAGTAAAATTTCTACCTGTAACAAAAAACCTCCCAGAAGAGGTGCCAAACCCACATGGACACTATCACGCGCCTCTACTCACTCTTACCTCTACCAATTCCCTTCATCCCATCCTACTCCCCAGGTTGTGTGCACAGCACGCAAGCACATACCTCTTTCGGTCTTGTATTTTCCTGCAGGTTAGCAATATCATGGTCTGTAACGATGGAGCAAAAACCTCCATGCCTCTCCAAATACTCGATTAGAATCCTATTTTGCCCTTCAATTGGAGAAGTTTAATCTTAGCCCACTCTCCTAGAAGTTTTCATGACTTAAAAGTTGGGGTGAGGTAGAAAATTTGTATATAGAAACCTAATATAGACACTGTAAGAATAAGTTCAGACTATTTGAAAGTCTTCTCAGGAAGTGGTAGTGGGCCTACCTGCAATATTATGCTCATCTGTCATCATATAAGAAACAGAAAAGATGAGAAAGTCTCATTTTTTTTAAATATGAATGCTTCATGAATTTGCATGTCACCCTTGAGTAGGGCCATGCCAATCTTCTCTGTATTATTCCAATTTTAATACAGGTGCTGCCAAAGCAAGCACAAGGGAAAACCTAATTTTTTAAAAATCTTAAATATTAACTCCAAATACATTAGTTCTAGTTGTCCTGGATCCAATATTCCCTAATCTAGCTCTTAAAGACAAGTGGCAAATGAGATTTTGATATTACATACATTTACAGAACTCTTCAGCATGAATTATTCTAGTTGCATGTTTTTTCAATTTTATACATTCTTATGAAAAATCTTAATATTGATCTATAATTTATCCTCATATTTAGCATAGTTTTATGTTAAAAATGTGTATTTATATTGCAAATAATATGTTGAAACCTTGGCACATTAATGCTTTAGAAGTATTAACTTATTAAATTTTATTTATGTTGAACTAAGAATTCACAAGGCTTTCTGTTCAAGACCGACCACACACACACACACAATCTTTCCCTCCTTAGACTCCATTAAAATAAGAAAATATAAAAAGGTATAAACCAAAATTGAAGAGATAAGATACAGACATTCAAAAGTTCAGGAAACTTCTAGATGCAAAGAGTGCTGAGGCAGAGCCTAAGAAGTTACAGGTAACAACAAAAGACGCTGCAGCAGAAGCAGCTGACCTGCTGAGGTAGAACTTGGGCCTCTCCTGAGTGCAGACAGCCATGTACAATGGAGGAAGAGACTTAAGGGCAATAACAAAATGATTTAACTGGTGATCTGTATGTGGGACAGTCCATTCCCCGAAGTTTATCCCGGGGGGGGGGAAAGTGTGGAAGGGATTTTTCTCTAAAGAAATTAAATAAATTACACAGAGGATTAGGCCACTAGGATGGCTGTACACACCTCATCCATATATAAGGAGACTCTGAAAATATATAGAAAACACCAGACTAGCTAGAAACTTGGGACAAAATAATAATAATAATAATAATACAGTGATGAGTACACTGGGTTTTCTTTTTCCCATTTCTACCCTAGACTGGATATTAGAGAAGCTGGCAACTCAGAAAACACCAATAAGCACAAACAAAAGAGGGAAAACTAAAAAGCCCTCTAAAAAGCTACTCTCTCTAACCAAAAGACAAGAAAAGGGGTATCCAAGCAAGACAAAAATTGAAGACAATAACCAATCTATTCCAGCCAAATACAACAGATAAAAACTGTAGCCTCCACTTCTCACTCCCTTCAGCAACAGTCAAGTAGACAGCCTAGACTTCTACTCTTGCCAGAATATAACGTAGCATTCCAAACCCTGCTACCAGGGTGATGTCAGAGAAGACCAAGTGAGAAGCTAGTAATTTCAGTTCATCTTGAGCCCAAAATTTCATCCACAACTAGCACTAACAAGGAACCCCATCCTCTCCTTGTTGGTGAGGTATCAGAAACCTACTGGAGAGGCAGGACCCTTACCACTCATCATGGAAGCACACCCTCACAGTCAGCGAAGACCAGAAGCCTGGTATTTCATTCTCATGCTGTAGGAAAAAAAAACTCTATCCCTTCCCCATTGGGTGGTATCAGAGGCTAGTAAAGTTGGAACTTTTCATCACTGCTCAAGGGTAACATGGCTACCATCCCACCAGTGGAATACAAGTGAATAGCAATAATAAAATACCTCTCCCCCTCCCAATCAGGATGGTATCAGCAAAGACCTAGTGGGGAGCCTAAACTCCCACCTCTACCCAGCAATAATAACAGACAGCTTCTTCCTTCACCATTACGGGCTATCAACAGTGGCTAAGTGAAGAACCTGGACTTTTACTTCCACCAGCAGTAACAAGGCAGTATCAGGTTTTATCCACCAGGAGGGTGCCAAAAAAGTCCTGTTTTAAATAAGATCCAGTCTTGTAACATAATACCCCAAATGTCCAAGTTTCAATTAAAAAAACACACAGAATACCAAGAATCAACAGATCACAAACTGAATGATAGAAAACAAATGTCAACACCAAGATGGCACAGATGTTAGAATTATCAAACAAGAATTTCAAAGCAGCCATCATAAAAATTCTTGAATAATTACAAACATACTTAAATGAAAAAAAAAATATGAAGTCTCAGGAAAGATATATAAGATATAAAGAAGAAACAAGTGAAACTTTGAGAACTATAGTTTAATAACCAAAAAAAACCTCAATGAGTCAATAGTAGAATGGGGAAACAGAAGAAATAAGCAATGAATTTGAAGACAGAACATAGAAATTACCCAATCTGAACAGAGAAACAGACATTCCCCCCTTCCCAAGAAAAGGCCTCAGGAATTTATGGAACTTAAAAAAAATCTTACATTTGTGTCATTAGACACCCACAAAATAAGAAAGATGGGGCTAAAAAGTATTCAAAAAAAATAATGGCTGAAAATTTCCCAAATTTGGCAGAAAAACATTCCCAGAGTAACCTCCAGATAGGATATATGCAAACGCATCCATGCCAAAGCACATGGTATCAAACTTCTAAAATACGACAAGAAAACTCTTAAAAGTAGCCAAAGATACAAAGCATTAATTACAGATTTTTTTCATCAAAGAGTATATAAGCCAAAAGGAAATGATACAGTATTTTTCAAGTACAAAAGAACAGTCAAACCAGAATTCTCTATCCAGTGAAAATATGCTTCAAGAATGATGGGAAAATCACATCCTAAGACATTCAAACAGGGGGGTGCCTGGGTGGCTCAGTCAGTTAAGAGTCCGACTTTGGCTCAAGTCATGATCTCCTGGTTTGTGAGTTCCAGCCCTGTGTTGGGTTCTGTGCTGGCAGCTCAGAGCCCGGAGCCGGGAGCCTGCTTCAGATTCTGTGTCTCCCTCTCCCTCTCCCCCTTTCCACTCATTCTCTCTCTCTCTCCCCAAAATAAAATATTTTAAAAAATTGAAAAAAAAGACATTCAAAGAAAATTTGTCACCAGAGACCTACCCTAAAAGAATGACAAAAGGAAGTTCTCTAAACACAAAGAAAATGATAAAAAAGTGAAATCTACAAGACAATGATGAAGAAATCAAAGATGTAAATAAACATAGAGACTTTCCATACCATATCAATGGGTTGGAACATTTAACATAGTTAAGATGCCAAGTCTTCCCCAAATTGATTCACAGGTTTAATCCAATTCCTATAAAAATTCTGGCAAGTTTTTTTTTTTTTGTAGATACAAACAAAATCATTCTAAAATTTATATGGAAAGGCAAAGAAACAGAAGAGCCAAAAAAAAAATTTTTTTTTTACCAGTTTTCAACAAGCATTCAAGTCTTTATTTCAGATAGCCATTTAAAAACACAGACAGCTTCACGAATCTGCATGTCACCCCTGTGCAGTGGCCATGCTAATCTTCTCTGTATCATTCCAATTTTAGTATGTGTGCTGCCAAAGTGAGCATGAGCCAAAACAATTCTGACCAAAAATCATGTGAGAGCAATCACTCCAGATGAGTTCAAGACTGATTATATGGCCACAGTAATAAAGACTATGTGTTATTGGTGGAACGACTGAGACAAATTAATGGAATAGAGAACTCAGGACCAGCCCACACAAGTATGGCCAACAGATCTGTGACAAAACTGCAAAAAGAATGGAGGAAATACAGTATTTTCAAAATAATGGTGCTGAAATAATATCTACAGACAAAAAATTAAATCTTGACCTAAACCTCACACCTCATACAAAAATTAACTCAAAATACATCAGAAATTAAAACATAAACTATAAAACTTGTAAAAAAAAAATAATATAGGAGAAAATCTTCAGGACCAAGGTCTTGGGAAAGACTCCTTCAACATTACACCAATACCATGAAGAGGCAGGGGGTGAGAGGGTGAGGGGAACCCAATTAAGTTGGAATTCATCAAAATCAAAAACTGTTAGGGCACCTGGGTGGCTCAGTCAGTTAAGAATCTGACTTTTGATTTCAGCTCAGGTCATGATCTCACAGGTCCGTGAGAATAAGCCCAGCATTGGGCTCTGCTAGGTTTATTCCACAAAAAGCCTGCTTGGGATTCTCTCTCTCCTTCTCTCTCTGCCCCACCCCGGTTCAAACTCTCAAAATAAATGGATAAAAATTAAAAAAAAAAAAAAAAAAAAAAAAAGCTGTTGATCTATAAAAGACCCTGTTAAGAGGGTAAAAAGCAACAGAAAATATTGCAAACCACATATCTGACAAATGACCTATACCTACAAAAAGTTCTCTCAGAATTCAATGTTGAAAAAAAAATCCAAGTAGAAAGTAGCCAAAAGAAATGAAGAAACATTTTACCAAAGAAAAAAAATGGATGAGAAATAAACATATGAAAATATGTGCAATATCATTAGCCATTAGGGAAATGGAAAAAACCATGAGACACACTCCCATCAAAACAACTTAAAATAAAAAATAACAATACAAATATTTATGAGAATGTGAAGAAACTGGACCTCTCATAAACTGACGAGAATATAAAATGGTACAGCCATTCTGGAAAATAGTTTGGCCATTTCTTTTTTAAAAAATAAACGTACCATTCAACCTAGCAATCACACTCCTGGGCATTTATCCCAAAGAAATGAAAACTTCTATCTGTATAAAAACTTGTACACATTGGTTCATAGCAGCTTTACTTGTAATACCCAAAACCTGGAAGTAATCAAAATGCCCTACAATGGGTGAATAGCTGCACAAACTGTGGTACATAAATACCATAGAATATGACTAAGTAACAAAAATGAACTGATATATGCAGCAACTTGAATGGATCTCAAGGAAGTTATGCTGAGTGAAAAAAATAAATAAATACCCAAAAGTCATAGCCTGCATGATTCCATCAAAATGACAAAATTATAGAAACAGAGAAGAGATTGGTGACTGTCAGGGCTTAGGGACTGGAGGGGAGGAGTGTCCATAGAAGGCTAGGCGTAAATATAAAAGGACATCATGGGGGTGCCTGGGTGGCTCAGTCGGTTGAGCATCTGTGACTGCGGCTCAGGTCATGATCTCACTTTTGTGGGTTCAAGCCCCGCATCAGGCTCTACACTGACAGCTCAGAGCCTGATGCCTGCTTTGGATTCTGTGTCTCCCTCTCTCTCTGCCCCTCCCCTGCTTGCACTCTGTCTCTGTCTCTCAAAAAATTAAACATTAAAAAAAACTTTTAAATGAAAAAAAAAAAAAAAGGATAGCATGAAGAACTTTCTGGTAATGAAACAGTTCTGTATCTTGACTGCAGCAGCAGTTACACAAATCTACATATGATAAAATGGTACAGAATCACACCCACACTATGCTAATATCAAATTCCTGGTTTTGATTGTCATACTTCAATATTTAAGGTATAACCATTGGCAAAAACCTGGATGTAGAGTACATGGGGACCTCTCTGTACTATCTTTGCAACTTCATATTGCAATCTATAATTATTCCAAAATAAAAAGTGAAAAATAACTATCAGGTGATACACAAGAACTTCTAACAGCTTCCTTAGAGGAAATAAAACACCTATCTATTAAATCTAATTAAAGAAAATAAGTTTGCTCTGTTATTTTTTTGGCTCAGGAAGAGAGACAGGTTTTGAAAACACCTCACTGATATTTTCAGTTGAGAAATGTCATTAATAGTGTAAAGTAAAAATTGCATTGCTTATATGAAGGCATTAAAAAGTTAAAAATCAGTGTTAAAATGTACTGAGATTCACTGCACATTGTCTTTAAAAAATGAAATTGATTCCATAGTTAATTGTAACAAAATCTAAATCCATATAAATTTAATTCTAAAATCACATCTCTTCAAACTACTTTATATAGTAAAATGTTATTTTTGTTATGTAAAACATTTGCAATACCAATAAAGTGGAAGTAAAATGAGGCCACTTAAAGTGAATGAAATGATTCCTCAAAAAAAAAAAAAAAAAAAAAAAGTTATACAGTCCTAGGTGTTAGAGATATTCCATTATCAGTAAAAAATATAAAAATACACACAGTCCACAACTAGCCAATATTTTAATATACAATTTAGCTGATATGTAAAAAGTGCTTTCAGGATCTGTTACCACCTAAAATAATACATCATATAATTTTCAAAAATGGTTCTTTGACTTCTAACCTCTGCTCTTCTTTAGAATTACCTGTGAGGGGGAAAAAATGAAGATTCATATTATACACAAGGCAAATAAAACAGAATTCCTCAACAAAATATTAAATCATCCTATGTGTATAATATGCAAGATTCTGAATTTGTAAAATACAATTTGGAAGGAGCTTAGGGAATTTTTTGCCGTATAATGGTCCTAGACTTCCCTAAAATAGTCTACTTCTCTCAAAAAATGTGAAACATGCAATTCTCAAAATTTGGTTTTATAGTCACTTCTGAATGTCAATTTCTTCAAACGTAAGCCAAAAGTACCCAGATTAATGGCTCCCAACTTGAGGTTTGTAGGCAATTTAGTAATCCAGGGAGTTAAAGAATGTTCCAAAAGTCGAAAATCCTATTATAAATCAAGCATTTAACAACTATAAAGCAATACAAATCCACTGCAACACCAAATTTCTTACATTTGAGCTGGAATCATATCAATTTAGAGACCAAGACTAGTCATCTTATGCTAAAAAGCTCATTAGATAGACAATTTTCAAAACATATAGCCCATGAGAAAATAAAATTAGATCTCTAGCTGTAAAAGACAGGAAGCATTAGACCAAAATATATCCAAAAATTTTTTGAAAGAATTTACCTACTTATAGGTAAGTATACCTATAATTAATAAAAACAAACTATAAATTTTAAATGTGCACATACACTCTTCAAGCCCTTAAGCTTTGCTCTTCACCTGTAGAAAAAGACTTATATTCACTTTAATAGTCTAGAAACTTATTGGAATATAAGATAATTGAAAGCCCATAAAAAAGTATCAGGGCATGTACATTTCTAAGCTTCCACAGAGGCCACCAAGTAGGTCTATATCCCAGGCCAGTAACTTCTCTGGTTCTACACGTTAGTACCACAAAAGAAAGTACAACATACTCAAATTTACAAAATGCTGAGTATACTATACACTCAAATCTTTAAAATACTAAGTTAAATAGAGTTCAACAAGTTTCTTTACTGCTCCATCTCATAAGCTTTTATAACTTTACATAACTACAGTTACATAAAGATGATAACACTGTGGGAAACTGGATAAAAGGTACATGGGAACTCTATTATTTTTGCATCTGTGAGTCTATAATAATTTCAAAATAAAAAAACATTAAACAGTCTACCAAGAGGTAGACTGTCAAAAATAAGTCTTTCTCCCACATCATCCCCCAGTCAATCATGGTTGTCAATTTCTTGCGTAGTATTACAGAAACAACCTTTATATAAAATATTGTGACTATTCAAAGAGATATAGTATGTCCTCTAAATTTATCTGACCCCCAAAGCATTTTATGATGGGGCATCTACTAACATCAAATGAAAATAGTGATCTTGGGATATATTTGGGAAAAAACTACCCTAGGCATCATACTCTTACATTGTACAGAAATGCCAGTAAGACACAATCCTCTCTGTTTATATTAGTGATTTGATTCATAAGTCATTTGAATGCCAAAGTTAGAAAAACAAATAATTAGGAAAATTTTAAGTGATCATGAAGTTCTCATAAATTTCGAGAACCTTGTCAACTATATATGGCCTACTATTAAATCATACAGATTAGCAGCCAAACATTTATCTTCCCCTAAGTAATGATAAAGCAGTGGCCACGAATCTTTCCATCAGAAATCCACAATATAAACATATAGAAAAAGAAAATCTAACTCCATAATTAAAACCCATTAACATAAAAAACCAAACATCCCTCTGCGGTAGGCAGCTGCCTAGGCTGCCATGTACCTAGGCAAGTGTCACACCACTAGGAGAAGAGCAGCTGACATAACCGGTTGGCATTCTGGGCCTGGTTCATGCCAACTCTGTTGTTAACTTGTTAACTATACCGGGATGCCAGCATAATCAAAAAAAAAAAAAAAAAAAAAAAGCCAAGCATCAACTCAGTCAACAAAGCTGAATAAGGAATCCAAATCAGACAGAAGGGATACACTAGAGGATATTTTTTAAGTTAATTCTTGCTCAAGTAAAGCAAGTCAGATTTTACCTTTGCTGCAGCCTGTACATGCTCCTTTTTAATGACTCCACACTTATTCTCAAAAGCATTCATCCTGGACTCTTCTGCTAAACGCTGAACAAACAGTAAACAATTCAGGTGCACCTTGAAAGAGAAAATTCAAAAGGGCTTTTAAACTCAAACACTGACACTCTGAAATAATGGTTTTTAAAAATAAGATTCCAAAATTTAATGTTGTAATATTTACTGGTATAAGTTAATTCACTAACACAAAATTCAATTTAATATAAGTCCAACTTAAATTCAACACAAAAGAGACTTAGTCATTGCAATACATGAAACAAGGCTATATAAGGCTGACCAAAGGCCAGAGATGATACCATTTATTGTAAAGCATAATTACAAAGTTTATGTAGGACTCTATTAAGTAGCAAATATTCTTCCTTCCAGTTCCAAATAAATTTGAATTGATAACGGAGTTTCCCAAAAATTTAAAATCAAAAGGTATCAACAATTATATTTAAAGCTAATCATCTCTCATGCTATAATCCAAGAGCTTAAGATATTTTAATCAGATATTTAATTTGAAATATCTATTCAAAAACATGTTAGAGGCACCTGGGTGGCTCAATTGGTTAAGAGTACAACTCTTATTTCAGCTTAGTTCATGATCTCATGGTTCTTGAGTTCAAGCCCCACATCCAGCTCTGCACTGACAGCATGGAACCTGCTTGGGATTCTGTCTCCCTCTCTCTCTGCCCCTCCCCTGCTTGTTCTCTACCTCTCTCTCTCAAAAACAAGTAAACATTTTTTTAAAAGGTTAATAATTGAAATATTAAAAGTTTACTGAAAAGTATATATATAAAGGTCAAGTTACTTGTCATCCAACATATCAAAATCATATCTACTACTACTAATCTTTAAGGCTCTTTTTAAGACATTAAAATAGATAACATAAGCAAATAAATATTAATCATTTAGGTACAGCTAGATAATATCTTTAATATATTGGTCATTTATATAATATTATATGCTCTTTGCAGTAGAACAATACTCATCTAATATTTACTATCTTGTGTACTGCACACAACCACTCCTCCACAGTTCACTAAACATTAAATAACTAGATAATGTGGTGTTTTAAATTTAAATATTACACAGAAATCTTTAGTAGGTGGTTTTAGATGTTTAAGAATGTGTTAGTGATATTTGGAAAAAATAGAGGAGATTGGGAATTTAAATTTAATGAGATAAAGAACCTATGGAAAGAGATAGTCCTTTGGTACTTTTTTTTGATGTGCTGTCTTAATTCTCACAAGAACTCTAGGGTAAAGCACCCAATTCTGATTCTTTACGTAATGCCCTGTCATTCAGTTCTTTTTTAAACTTCTAATGATAGCCCATTTCCTTCTGCAGCAAAAACATTCCATAATACGGCACAATTTCCTGTTAATCTAGATTTCCTACTTCTAAAGATAAAATAGCTTCCAGATATGCCCAGGATAAATTCCTTAATACTAATACTAACCCCATTTGACTAGGCTTTTCCAGTTTCATCTCTCACCATTCTCAGCTCACAGTTCTATAGTAAGTCTTTTGAACTTCTTTTGGTATTCAAATACAACCTTGCCTACCGGCATCCTACTAGTTTGTAGACTTCTCTGAAAAGTCCAACTACCCCCAATATGTAAGGTTATGCACCCTGAACTTCTCACAACTGTACACACTACATACATTATGCAGCAATTTCTCACCTGTCTTCCTCAATATAAGGGGAAGAATTATGTCTAATTTCCCCAACATTGTATCCTCAGTGATCTTTAGCCATTTATACACACACACACACACACACACACACACACACACACACACACATAAGGTAGTCAACAATTAGATCCGTCCATCTCTCCACAAATTAGGCAAAAAAAATTTTTTAGTCAATCTGCAATGAACCACACTCTGTTTTGGAGAACTGATGGGTGTCAGAGAGAAGGGGAATGGGGGGATTGGAAAATGGGTGAAGAAGTATAGGAGATACAGGCTTCCAGTTATGGAATGAATAAGTCACTGGAATAAGTCACTGGAATGAACAAGTCATGGGAATAAAAGGTACAGCTCAAGAAATATAGTCAATGTATTGTAACAGCGTTGTATGGTGACAGATGGTAGCTACACCTGTGGTGAGCAGAACATACACACTTGTTGAATCACTATGTTGTGCATCAACTATACTTCACTTTTGAAAAAATGAAAAGGCAAAAAACAAAAAATTCCCAAACTGCTTTGAGATTTAGTTCACCCTATTAACCTATGTGGAAAGACCTGCCTTATAAACATGAGCCACAGGTACTGAGACAAATTAATATTACTTTTTTTAATGTCACAGAATTTTTTTTAAAGCAACCTAATCCTCTATCATAAAACAGTTAACTGAGTGGTGCCACTCAAATGCACTAAGGTTTAAATTAAAATGGTCATAACAAAAACAAATTTTAAGGTATCCCACAAGGCACTCAAACTTCAAAATGACCATTCTATCAAAAATTTACTTGGGAAAAAAAGTCAGTTTGCTTGAAAGATAAAGCGAAAGATAACTTACAAAGAAATATCCATTCCTTTACAGTGTCAATTGGCCAAAAGACTGGGCCAGCCTGATTTCCTCCTCCCTTCATCATAGCACTTTTCAATTTTACACAAACCATAAGCATCCAGATATTTGCACAGCATTACTAGTGAGAAATCTGAAAAACAACTAATCCATGAGAAAGCTGAACAATTTATTCAGATTAATAGATGTACTCACCAGTACTGGACATGGGGATATACAATCAAGTCATAAATTAAAACAACAAAAAGTAGGGGCGCCTGGGTGGCGCAGTCGGTTAAGCGTCCGACTTCAGCCAGGTCATGATCTCGCGGTCCGTGAGTTCGAGCCCCGCGTCAGGCTCTGGGCTGATGGCTCGGAGCCTGGAGCCTGTTTCCGATTCTGTGTCTCCCTCTCTCTCTGCCCCTCCCCCGTTCATGCTCTGTCTCTCTCTGTCCCAAAAATAAATAAAAAACGTTGAAAAAAAAAAATTAAAAAAAAAAAAAACAACAAAAAGCCAGTGCAGAAGAACTATGAAATAACACAAAGACTTTATGAGTAAAATGTTATAAATAATAACCCACATTAATTACCATGCATTCCCAACACTAATTGTATACTCATAATACTCAAAGTATTATACCAAACAGTAGGAATACAAAAAGTTCCCAATTCAAAGTCCCCATCCAATGAGAGAACCAAACCTATACGAAATTAAAGACAAACATTTGACCATAGATGATACAGAAAGATAGAGTTGGTCCTAAGATTAAGGAGGACTCAGGGAGTAGCTGGCATTTGAACTAGATTTTGAAACTGGGAGTTTACCAAGTAGAGTGAGAACATCTTCAGGTAGAAGAAATACTATATACAAAAGACAACCTTACAAAAGACAACAATACTATATACAAAAGACAAACCTATATACAAAGTAGATTGGTTTTGGGGCTCCTGGCTGTGCTCGGTTGGTGGAGTGTGCAACTCTAGATCTTGGGGTTGTAAATTTGAGCTCCACGTTGAATGTAGAGATTATTTAAAAATAAATTCTTTAAAAAAAAGTGGATTAGTTTTCTTTTAAAGATAATGGGAGACAAAAAGGATATGTATGGTTCCTCATTCTCAAGAAGATGCATACCACACTGGGAGTCAAAACTGACATATGAAACTTAGAGAACAGTGCCAGAGTCTCAATAGCTAAACTGTAATCACTGCTATCAAAGTTCAGAAAAAAACAGATCAAAACTGACCACCATAATTGTAGAAAAGTTTATGGATGACGGGGGACACTTGCTGGATAAGATTACAAAGTGTCAGAAGCAAGCAGAAAACCATAAGCAAAGAAACCAAGGTGATGGATGACACATACAAGACAGTGAAGGAGAACCAACACAAGCCAAAGACCAGCATACAACCTAGGAACAGATGCCAACAGAAGCCTCCTTTCCTCTACCACTGCAACTGCTTGACATTTCCCTTGTCTCCTACAGCACCTGGATCCCAATCCACAATAGAGCCCACCTGTCCACGGATCACTTTGAGGCAGGCAGCTCAGGGAGGGATATGGGAGGACTCTGACTACTTGAGAAATTTCTGCCAAATAATCTGCTCCAGTTTGTAATCTCATAGATATTCTGGAGCAGGTACATTTCCTCCCCCTCCAATTAGAAACCCAGCACCAATGAAAACTCAAGAATAAATTCCTAAAAATGTTCTGCAGATCATTTTATTTAATCCAGCTCATTATGCTATTTTGCCATTGGGGGAGAGGGGCATTCAAAATTGTTTACATGACTCTTGAAAAACACAGATTTTTTTTTAATACAGTACTGTAAATGCATTTTCTCTTATGACTTTCTTAACATTTTCTTGTCTCTATCTTACTTTATTGTAAGCATACAGTATGTAATACATATACAAAAAATGTGTTAATCAACTGTTTTATGTTACCAGTAAGGTTCTGGTCAACAAGAGACTATTAGTAGTTAAGTTCTTGCAGAGTCAAAGTTATACATGGATTTTCAACTTTGGGGGGTGGGGGGGTGGAAGGGGTCATTCAAGGGTCAACTGTATTGTCTTTTCTTACAGGGTCTTGAAAGGGATAAAAAAGAAGGGCAGGAGATATCAGAAGGGCTACTTTTCCCAGAAGAAAAAAAAAGCTATTTTGGCTTCAGAAACCAAATAATGGAAAAGTGAAGACAATTCTATAGTACTCTAGCAAAAACAGAAACACTGCACTTGCAGGCAACAGATGGGAAGGCAGTTAGTGAATTCGGGAAGGCTACAGAGAAGAGTTGAAAACACCCAAGGTAGCTTAAGAACAGATAGATGACGCATTCTGAAGACATTCTCCAAGCCATATATCCTGGCTACCCACAATTCTTTACCTTGACTTCCTGGAAATTAGGTGCCCACTTACAATGGCTCCTTTACTCAAAAAGCTCCTGACAAAAGGGAGGAAGTGCCTCTTTTGGTTTAAACCTAGGGAAAGAGTGTTTATTCTGCTAGAAAGCAATATGCTCCAGGCATACAACATAAAAACTCTCAATTTATTTCAAGATAGAAATATTACACAGTGGTTTTGGTTATGGTGAGCATTATGCTGCAGGATTATGAGTAAGATAAACAAGTTTTACTGGTTTGCCTTGAAAACTCAACTAACAGGTGCTCTATTTGTCTAGGAAAATAAATTCACAGTTGAAAGCACACTGCTTACAAGTAAACTTAGATCAGTGTTCTTTAATAAGTAAGCTAAAGTAGAGGAAACAGGGAAATATGTTTGGTTAACTAAGTAAAAATGGGGGTAAGGGAGAAAGACAAGGAAGGAGGTACACATTTAAAAGCCATGTCACTAATACCCTTTACAAGAAATAAATATAACCCAGCCTGAATTCCAGATTTTTTTTTTAACTGTATCTTTCATACCTTTCTCAAGTACACTTAAGCGCAGTACCAGACTGTGCTCTGGAAAAGTGATATGTAAAAGCCAAAAGCAGAAATTAACGTTAGTTTTCTTAAGATGATGTGGCTAATAGCCTCCCGTAAAAAAGGTCCGGATATTTATACTTCAGCGGGCCCCGGGACAACTAAGCGTCATACGAACTGACCAGCCAAACCGGAGCAAACCTGCCCTAGTCATTACTGGAAACGCCTTAAACGGAGGCCTGAAAGAGCTGGGGTGGCAAAATAAAACCTGGGGTTTATTTCCTTTACCTTTTCTTGCCCCACTCCCACCCAAAAAAGGGACAGAATCTCACCAGTAAGTCGCCACTTGTCTCTAGACGAAGGTGAGGCTTCTGTCGCTTGAAGACGCGCTTAATAAAGCCCCGGGGAGCCTTCCGTTTTATCTTCTTTCTCTGGGAGACTGTGGTCGAGGGCGCCATTCTCTCCCTCAGGCACCAGCCGCCTTCGCTACCAAGATCCTCCTGGCACCGCACTGAAATTCACACCCGAACGGACAGCAGGAAGCACCCAGCCACTGGGACACTCCTTCAGGCCCGATACCCCAGGCCGAACGTTTGAATCCGCCGCCAAAGGAGTGCGCCCGGCGCTCGGTAGTGACGTAGGCTTGGCGCAAGCCCCGCCCCCGGAGGCGCCCGGGTAGAAAACATCCTCCTCGGTGGGGGCCCAGGGATGTCATTAAAGGGCCAGGCTTCCGTTCTTCCATTTTTGTGTAATATCAGCGCTTTAGAACTATTTCTCCTGTGTTTCACAGAAGTGTTGAGAAATTATGGAAAATGATTGTATGCCAAGGCAATTACACTTACTGAACCTAATACCAGCGGACTGAGAAGTAGATGAATAAATGTTTGTGATGTTTTATCAGGATTCCTGAAGAAACAATGCTTTCCTAACAAGACATGATTTTCTGATATTAATGCCTAACGATTTACACATTTACATAATTTCATTTGATCTTACTTGAGGTCTTTTATGATTCTAGCTTTTCTTTACAAATGCTGCTCCTTTTCATTTTAAGGCCCCTGCACTTAACCTTGCAATAAATTCAGGTGTAGTTTAAGTGCTACCTCATTGAAATCCTTGCTATTTCTCCCAAACAATTAACTTTTTTATCTTCTGTGCTACAGGACACCAGTCCCTAAACTCTATTGTGCATCAGTGAAGCACCACTCTCAGAGGTTCTGATTCAATAGATCTGGATGGGACTTGAGAATATGCATTTCTAACTAATCAGGCCATGTTGGCACTGCTAGTGTGAGGACCACACTGAGAACACTGTGATTTTCATTGTAATTACCTCTAATACTATACCTGTAGTAATTATTGTGATTTCCGTATCCACACAGTTGATCGTTCCACTATCTGGCCTCCCATTTCCAAGGCCTTCTCTCTGCCCATGATGCTTTCACCCTATCATCCAGTCACACCTGCAGTCATACATTAGGCCATGTCATCACCAAATACTATACCTTTCCATATTCACAATTCAGTTGTCTCACTCTTCAACCTCATCTATCTTTTCAACTCATTCCTGCCAGTATCCCAACTCCAACAATTCTTAGACGACACTGGGATAGTAGTCCTCTTTCTTTCTATTCCTACCAGACCCCAAACCCTACTCTTCTCCTTATCCTCCCTCCTACAGTCCATTGTGCATTATTATAATATTCCCTTACACTTTGCCTTAGCTCTGTAGCCATTCTTTTTCCCTTTATACTCACCTGACAAACCTCCATCCCTGTTTAAATTACAATCTCAATCTATTCTGTGCTTGCATCTGTGAATTTATATTGGCTTAATTAAAATACACAAGACAGGTCTGTGTTGGGTCTTAATTTAAATTCATGACCATTCAAGTGGGTTTTAAGTATTTCCGGGAGTCTTTTGCTCTTTCCGAAGTCTTTTCATTCACCCATTCTTTTCCTCAAACCTCCCTTCACTCCTATCCCATCCTCACCCTCAGTTGATAACATTGCTTCACTCACAAAACAGAACCATCCCATAGAGACTTTCCACATAATCCCACCACCATATCTATCCATCAATCTCCACTTTCTCCCACTGATGAACCATCTATGACCACTCCACTTGGGCCCTAGATCCCTGTCCTCTCCCTTTCTTAAGGACATTCTCTGGCAATTCTCTCTTCTTCTACTTCATGAATTTTCCTTCTTTGTTTTTTTTTTTTTCCATCTGTACACACACATTCTGTAATATCTCTAGCCTTTTAATATCCCTTTTTAGATCCTATTTTTAGCTACTGTCCTTTCACAGAAAAACTAGAAAGCATTGGCTACATTTGATGTCTCCAGTTCCCTTTCCTCCATTCTCTCTTGAAGCCACTGCAAGTCGAAGTTTTATACCCATCTCTGTACCAAATTTGTTTTGGTCAACATAATTAATAACATTTTAAAATTCAATGGTCAATTCTGAAACTTCAGTTTATTTGACAAACAAGGAGTATTTGTTGGGTTTTATGATTCTTTCTTCCAGGAAACATTTTCTTTAATTTGATGCTATTCTCTTTTGGTTTTCCTCCTACCTCATGGCCCTTCATTCTCCATTTCTGGTTTCTCCTTGTGTACTTTGTCTCAAAATACTGAAGCACAGGGCTCAGTCCTTAAATTTCTCTATTTACACTCTCCCTATGTGATCTTATCCAGTATTTTTACTTTAAATACCAAATTTACATCTCCAGCTAATTCTCTTTCCCAGACATGTATATCCAATTCTCCGCCAGACTGGAATTTTAGTCATCTTAATTTAACATACCCAAAATTAGCTCTTGATATGCCCCTATATTCCAAATATCCTCACACTAACTTACCTATCACAGCTGATGACACTTTCATTTTTCCAATTACTAAAGCCAAAATCTTGGAATCATCCTTAGCTCCTCTCTTTCTCTCACCCCACATTCAATCTTTCATCAAATTTCATCAGCTCTATTTGCAATATCTGATAACTTTTGGCCAAGTCACCATGATCTATCACTTGGATTATTGCAACACCCTCCTGTGTCTCAGGCTGCTGTTTTCCTTAACAGAGGAGCCAGATTTAACTCAGATTATGTTACTCTTTTCAAACCCCTTCAATTTCCAGCAAGATAAAAGTTTCTACAATGACTTATGAGGTCTTACCTGCCTTTCAAGTACAAATACACAACTAACTCTGACTTTACTTACCACAATTAAGCAACTCAAGCTTCTGTAACTGTATTAGCATTCTTGATAGCCTTCAGGCACACCTGAAATCCATCAAATATACCAAACACTCCTCCATCAAGTATTTGCATTTACTATTCCCTCTGCCAAGGATACTTTTTCCTCATTTATCTGCAGAAGTGTCTCCATCACTTCCTTCAAGAGTCTGCTCTGACAAGTATCAGAGACACCTCCTATTTAAAATAGAAACTCCAGGGGTGCCTGGGTGTCTCAGTCGGTTGAGCATCCAACTCTTGATTTTGGCTCAGGGCATGATCCCAGGGTCTTGGGATCAGGCTTCACATTGGGTTCCAAGCTAAGCATACAGCCTACTTAAGATTGTCTCTCTCTCCCTCTGCCCCTCTCCCCTGTGTGTGCACACTCTCGCGCTTTCTCTCTCACATGCGTGTGTGCGCTCAAATAAAAAAAAAAAAAATAGAAACCCCCCACATGTAAACACATAAAAACCTAGACACACCCATACACATATGCACAGACACAAATCCAACAGTGTGAAAAAGCTGACTTATCCTCCCAGAACTTTGTTCAATGACATGATGTTGGTAGCCAAAAGTATTTACATCGTAGGAACTGGCAAATGCACAAATCAGGGTTTTGGGTGTTTTTTTTTTTTTTAGTTTTTGTTTTTCTGGAAAGGAAGTTGTTAAACATTTACCAACATAACACTGCACATATCCCTGCTGATCTAAATATACTAACACTGTCTGTGGTTTATTTTTGTCAGCAGCACTTTCCACTACCTAATATTTGCTTCTGTATATAGAAAAATGTTATAGTAGCTTTATTTATGATAGAAATAATTGGAGACAGTATTCATAAAGAGAGGAATGGAAATATCTATTATCATATGTATTAGTTTCCTAGCATTACTGTAACAAATTACCACAAATTTAATGCTTCAAACAATACAAACTTTCCATCTTTCAGTATTGCAGGCCAGAAGTCCTAAAATCAGTGTCAGAGTGCTTTCTTCTTTCAGGAGGCTCTAGGGGAGGGTCTGTTTCCTTGCCTTTTCTAACTTGTAGAGGCCATTTCTGTTCTGCCCAAGGCCCTTTCCTCCACCTTTAAAGCACATCACTCTACCTTCTGTTTTGATAAGCACATCTTTTTCAGACTCTGATCTGCCTGACTCCTTCTAAGAACCCTTGTTATCCCAATTGTTCTACCCAGATAATCCTGGATAATCTTCTCATCTCAAGATCCTTAACTATGATCACATCTGTAAAGTCTCTTTTGCCAAGTAAGGTAACAGTTTCAGATTCTGGAGATTAGGACATAGATATCTTTAGGGGTGGCATTATTCTGCCTACTACATGATCTCTTCCTGGACTTGATTCTACAGTAGAACTGTTCAACAGAACTTTCTTCAGTGACGGATACGGTCTATATCTGCTCTGTCCAACACAACAGCAATATGTGGCTATTGGGCATTTGAAATATGGCTACTGTGATTAACAATATTAATTTTATTTAAATATAATTTACATTTATATTTACTAGCCACATGTCACTAGTAGCTACCATTTTGGACAGTGCAGTTAGAGCAAACTAACAAGTAATTTTCTGTGATACTTTGGTAGGTGAGTGGAAGCCAAGAAACAGGATTCAAAAAGGACTTTCAATTTATCTGCATTTTTCATACTTTCTACAACGAAAACACTTTGTTATTAAATTTTTACATATTTTAAGAATATTGAAGTAGAGTATAAGGGTAATAATTTATGTATTTATCCCTATAATGAAACATAGGGCTCAATTAGATAGGTTTCAATTAATTAGAACTCTAGCCCATACAGCTAGAATCTTCCCCCAGAACTGAAAATGTCTTGAGTGATGACAGCCCTAAGTCCAAATTCAGGGAAAGTAAAAGGGAATCTAGATAGAAGGACCAAGATCTGGACAGGAGTAGCATTGACACCAGAAGGATAGATACATCACCTTCTTTATCCCAACCAGTCCTTCTAATGTAAACTTTGCCTACATTTGAAAACCACAGACCTCTTTGACACTGCTGTTTACTTTGCTGTTTACAATAATAAAATTTGTTCAAAGAAAATTGTTTAGAGATCCCCCACCATGCTACTCTAAGGCATTGGTGTATATGAAAAACAATTAAAAATTTTAAGAATTTTTGCCTTTTTTTGATGATGACAATTGTTGATGTCTGCTAAGGTCATTTTTAAATAGGGATGCATTTTTTTTTTTTCAGAATCTACCCTAAGAAAATTATCCTAAATATAAAATCCATTTTATGCACAGAGACTTTAAAAATATTTTTTAAAACATGTTTGATGTATACATTTGGGCACATCCATCCAGCTGTGGCCATATTAGAAATGACATTTATGAAAGATTTAAGCCTAAAAGAAGGTGATTTTATTTTTTTAAATGTTTATTTATTTTTGAGAGAGAGAGAGAGAGAGCGAGCCCAAGTGGGGGAGGGGCAGAGAGAGAGGGAGACACAGAATCCAAAGCAGGCTCCGGGCTCTGAGCTGTCAGCACAGAGCCCAACGTGGGGCTTGAACTCACGAGCTGTGAGACCATGACCTGAGTCGAAGTCAGACACTTAACCGACCGAGCCACCCAGGTACCCCAAGAAGGTGATTTTAATGGCAAGTGGGAGAAAAATACCTGTATACCAAGCTAAAAATAATATGACTCCAAGAATATTGAAAACATGTACATACACATACACACACTCACACACACACACACACACACACACACACACACACACACTACATTGGGAAGAAATATACCAAAAATGAACTTAGTTTTAGAAAATGGGAATATAGATAATATTTTTTATTATTTTAAATGTCCAGTTTTCTACAATAAGCTTACTTAAAAAAAGAAATGATGAGATATTTCATATTTTAGCTAATTGATTTTATATAGTTGAAAATGTTTACAGAATAAATTTCATTTAAATATTTCCCTAAGAAAACTATTTACATTAGAAAAACTTTTAAAAATAATTGATAATACTTTCTGATATTCAACAGAATCTTGGAAAATAATTTGATTTTGCTTTTCATATGTTGTACTAATGCACACATATGGAGTCTGTTACTACATAATGTATTCCTCTGAACTAACATTTTTGAATATTTTTTTAAGTTAATTTATTTTGAGAGAGAAGTTGTGAGCAGGGGAGGGGCAGAGAGAGAGAATCCCAAGCAGGCCCCACACTGTCAGCATGGAGCCTGATGCAGGACTCAAACTCATGAACCGTGAGATCATGACCTGAGCTTTGAAATAGGACACCATATTCCAAAACAAATGGACTTTACTATGAAATATTAAGTGGAAATAAAAATCAAAACTTGGGGCAAAAACTACATTGCTAACAATAATTTTTCTATGACCCCTGTTTTTACACTAAGAACAACTGCCACTAGCACATGATTTGGAATAGAACAGGGCAAAAGAGAAATACTTAAATTTAAAAATTTTACTCAGCTGGTAACATCAAATCATCAGGATTTTTTTTCCTCTTAATTTAGTGACTTCAGGAAGTTTTCAAATTGACACTGCTGTCCACAGATAAATTATTAAGGATTCTGTGAGAAAATGAGAAAATGATATGACATCAATTGGCTAATTGTCAAGAAAAGGAGAGTAAACTAAGTACTTCTTTCCAGGTAAAATTTTTTTGTCTTCTATCCCTAAAACAGCCACATTTTTCTGGTGGGAAAAAAAAAAAAAGAATTTTTAAGCAAATGTGAAAAATTCCAACATAATTTATTATTTAGCAATTTTTATTAGAAAGTAAGCAGGAAGGGTGCCTGTGCCTGGGTGGCTCAGTTGGTTAAGCATTCAACTCTTGATTTGAACTCAGGTCTTGATCTCAGGATCTGTGAGTTCAAGCCCCACATTGGGTTCTGCCCTGACAGCGCTGGGCCTCATTGGGATTCTTTCTCTCCCCACTCTCTCTGCCCCTGCCCTGTTCACGTTCTCTCTCTCTTTCCCAAAATAAGCAAACTTAAAGAAAGAAAGAAGGAAAGAAAGAAAGAAAGAAAGAAAGAAAGAAAGAAAGAAGGAAAGGAAGAAAGGAAGAAAGGAAAGAAGGAAGGAAGGAAGGAAGGAAGGAAGGAAGGAAGGAGAAAGAAAGAAAGAAAGAAAGAAAGAAAGAAAGAAAGAAAGGAAAGCTAGGATGAAGTGAAAGAAATAATACACCTCCCTTCTTCCACTTCAGGCTTCTCTGTTGGGATCAGGCATAGGACTGGGAGAAAGAAGCTTAATATTGGGTAAAAGTTTAAAATTTTTATTATTTCTCTGGACTGAATTGTAATGATGGGTAATTATGAGACTAGACTAGATTTTTTTATCATCAAAATAGAGGGTTTTTGAGTTTATTACCAAAGAGAGGCAGTAAAATCCTGAGATTTCCATTTAAGAATAAAGGAACAGGTTTGGAGGGAAACAGGAGGAAGAATAAAGTTAGTTTCTGCTTACACTCCATCAAGTCTTTCTTGTTCAATAATCTTAAGTCATTTACCCCCCAAAAATTATAAAAATAACTATAATTTGTGCTTACATGTACTCAGAACTGCTCTCAATACCAAACACACGTGTGCTCATTTAATCTTCTCTAGAATTCTAGAGGTAATTACTATTGTTATCCTCACTTACAGAGAAGGAAAGAGAGACCCAGAAGTAACTTCCTAAAATTTACACATTTAGTGGAGATGAGATGTGATTTATCACAGCAAAAACCTGGGAACAACATAAAATGTCCAGTTAATTAAACGTAGTCTGTCCATGGGCAGCCATGCACTCACTTAAAGCAATGATTTTAACCACCAGGTAGAAATATGTAAAACTATAGCTTAATATGGTCAAGGAAAACCTTTAAAATATTCTATTACTGGTGGTTTAGTTTATACATATTTTGTTAAAAATAAAGTTTACAAAAAATGGCTAGAACAAAAATCACAGAGTGTGAATGAAGGGTATTAATTTTGAGGGTGATTTTTTCCCTCTGTAATTCCTATTTATTTTAAGTGGTAACATTGCATCTCTATTGAAAGAATAAATTAATAAAATGGAAAAAGTAATCCACTTGAAACTTTTTATCAAAACTAGTCAAGTAGTTTATGTTTTAAAATTTGACTTAAGCTAGGTTTTTAGTATTATGAGACTAGAAATGACAATAACAAAATTGTCTTACTCAATATTGAAAATTAATTTTTAATATGGCCATATACTTAAAGTTGATCTTCTGTGAGCACATCTGTGTTTGAGCAAGAACAAAAGAGGAAGCAGAAGTGTGGTACATACCCCCTTTCCTTAAGGCCAGTATGCAAAAGCTACACATACCACATCACATCTATTCCTTTGAAGAGAACTCTGATACGTGATGATACCAAAATGTACACTGAGGTAGAAAATGCTACCTGTATTTGGGCTACAATGTGCCCAGCTAAAAATCAAGGAATGTATAATAACTGGCAACTTTTGACACAGAAGGTTTTAGTGAGAGCCAATATAATTTGAAATTAGAAGGGGGTTTGAAGTCAAATAAACTAGAATCTGAGTACAGGTCTATCTTAGCTTTGAGAACTTAAACAAGTGGCTTACTCTCTCTAACCATGATTTATACTATCTGAAAAGGGGGAAATACCTAATATTATGACTAGAGTATACATTTGTCCATATAATATATAACTGTATGTATAGTTTTGGCTGCCTTCCTATTTTGGCAGGAAATAATTGTTGTGAGTCTTATAAAGCTGTCATCACACTATGTGACACATGTTTGTTTCCATCAAGCACTCCTATTATAATTTGTTATTATGTTCTACAAGTTATCTTCTGACCAAAAATTAATCATTCAATTCTACGATTAGTTCAATTATCATACACCAAACATAAAGATGTCGTTTTTGGGTTTTTTGTTTTTAAGTAGAGTCTGCACCCAATGAGACACTTGAACTCATGACCCTGAGATTAAGAGTCACATGCTCTACTGACTGAGCCAGATAGGAGCCCCCATAAAGATGTATTTAAAAAAAAAAATTTTTTTTTTTGCATTTTACTACAAGCAGGTAATGAAAACAGTATCCTTGTAATATCCTCCAAAACCCAAGCTTCTATTCTTTCTACCCATCTACCTCTGTACATAAATTTCTAATGCAAAATTAGGGAACATGTAAAGAAACTAAAAAGCAGCAGCAAGCACAAGAAAAGTAATAGATATCTGAAGTAGATCCTCAAAAACACCAGATAAAAAAATAATGGACAATAGAATATAAAATAAATACGTTTAATTTTTTTCAATTAGAAACTAAGTCATTACAAAAATTAAGCCAGCCATATTTTTCAAAAATAATATGGACGATTAATAAATTTAAAGAGTATTATTTAAAATTAAATGATTCATTATACAAGGGATTAGAAACAGTAAAATAGGAAAGTAGCGACTTGTAAATTGAGGAAATTACAAAGTGATGGAAAATATGAAAGATAATTTTTTAAATAAGGAGGAAAAAAAATAGGAGTTCAGGAGGAAAGCATAGACAGAATGGAAGAAAAGAAATATTCAACAAATAATGGCTAGTATTTTCCAGAACTGAATTTTTTTACTTTCAAGCAACATTATGCATCTCAAGCAGGATAAACAAAATAAAATCCATGCCTCGAAACAAGTTAGAAAAATTCCTGGATACCACTGACAAAGGAAATATGTTAAAAGCATCTAGAGATTCACTACAGCCTTCAAAAGATGAAAAACAAACTGAGGATATAAGTAACTATAGTTTGTTAGAGAAGTCAAAAGATAATGGAATAACAACTTCAAACTACTTAAGCTAATTAGACTTAACATAGAATTTTATACCTAAACTATCATTCCAAAATGAGGGCAATATAAAAGACATTTTCAAACAAAAAAATGATCATTACCCTCAATAGGTTTTACAGAGACAATGTCTAAAGTATGCCTTTCAGGAAAAAAAGAAATTCAAAACAGAAAAAAGAAATTGGGTGATTACACAAGTGAGTAAATCTAAGCAAACACTGATTCTGTAAGATAATAATAATATTCAATTTGGGAGAATTTGAGGGAAGTTAAATCCTCAACAATGGTGACACCTGAGGTAGGAGGAAGAATGATCAGAATGAAAATAGTGTGATGTTCTTCTATTTGGGGGAAGGAAAGTAAAAATAATGGTAACTATATTAAGTATGTATATAAAATATTAAAGGATTAAAAAAGGAATAGAAGATATAACTTCCACCAAAAAAAAAAAAAAAAGCAGAGAATCTGGGAGGCAGGAGTCAATACGTGGAACAGCATGGAAGCTTTTTGTGTGGCTCACATCCATGAAATACAGCCAGACCAACACTAAACCATCCTACACACCTAGAAAACTGATTGGAGGATTAACACAACAATCTGCACAACCTGAACCACAGAATTCAGCAGGTATGTGGCGCGGAGAGCTGAACTTGGGGAGCAAGAAAACCTGAAAGGTAGGGAACTGCTTTTGTGGGCAGAGAGAGGACAGAGACTGGGGTGGGGGGGAACATACGGGAAAAGCATCCCTTCCCAAAAGCAGCTGGAGAGAAAGTGGAAAATTGGAAACAGCCACAGGGACTGAACTAAAAAGGGAGAAAGGAGAAAGGAGAGGGTTTAAATTCCATTAAGACTGTAAACAAGGGGAGCACAAAGGCTGCAACTCCGCAGCTCGATACCTGGCGGTGCTCTGGTGGGAAGAGCAAATCCCCAGGAACAGAGTGGGGTCAGGGAGGTTCTCAGGCCACACGGGGAAAAGCAGTTCCATTGCTGGAAGGTCATTTGGTAGAGACTGTTGAAGCCACCTGGTCCCAGCAGACCGCGGAAGGCAGCCACATTCACTGGTTCTGGGGCAAGGTCATTAAGGGTGAAGCCTGGTGCCAGATGTGTGTTGTGATTTTCCATAATCCCTGAAATGCTGCAGCTACACTGTCTCGTGAACATTTTCTGGGACAGGCTGGCACCTGGCTGCAGTCTCGGGGCACCGGGAACAACTGGGTCCAGTGGGCATTCTTGGGTGCAGCCAATATTCAGCCTTGCTCATTCAGCCATTGCTCAGTGAGACCCTCCCACAGAGGGGTGGAACAGGTCACAGCCGCAGTCCATCAGAAATTAGGGGCCAGAAAAACAGCCGCATCTGAGACAAAACTTGTGAGAGAGGTACTGCCTAGGGCTTGGTCACGGAGACTGAAAAAGCAGGGAGTAGACAAGAGCTGAAGACAGAGGATGGGTGCGCGATTGCTGATCCGGGAGAACAGACTGGGTAGCTGGGTGGCACCATTTTCACAGCTCCCTCGCATGCACATACACACCTACAAGTTCCGCAACAATCCACCCCAGAGGGCTAGCAGTGCCGTCTAGTGGAGAGAGAGCTGTTACACCAAGCCCCGCCCAACTGGGCCAACTTCGCTTTTCAAGAACACAGGTTTCACTGTGGGCTTAATTTATGGACTATAAAGAGATACATAGACTGACTTCTAGGGGAAAACAAAGCAATTTCAGTCCTACTTCAATCTGTTAGCAGGTTCATCTATTCAGTTTTCTTTTTTTTTTCTTTTCTTTTTTCTTTTTTTTCTTTCACAATTCTTTTCTTTTTCTTGAACACAAAAAGAAAAAATTCATTTTTATTTTCAACTTTTATTAAACATATCTTTCTTTAATTTTTATTACTATATTTTTTACTTTTCTGTAATTTTTTTTCAAATTCTACTTTACTTCCATCATTTTATTTCAGTCTACTTCAGTGTATTCACCTTTTCAAATTTTCAATTTCCTTTTTTTATTTTCTTTTTCTTTTTCTTTTTTCTGTTTTACATTTTTCTTTTTCTTGAATGCAGAAAGAAAAATTTCATTTTTACTTTAAATTTCTATTAAAATTTTTCTTATTTATTTTCATTACTATATTTTTTGCTTTTATGTAAATTTTTTCAAATTCTATTTTACTTCCAACATTTTATTTTAGTCTACTTTAGTCTTCAGTGTATTCACCTTTCAAATTTTCAAACGATTTCTCTTTTTCTTTTTTTCTTTTATTATCTTTTTTCTCTTCTTCATTTGTTTTCTTTTTTCTTAAATACAGAAAACGAAAAAAAATCATATTTATTTTTAATTTTTATTAAAAATATGGTTCTTTAAATTTTTTCTACTATATTCTTTATTTTGTGTATATTTTTTCAAATTCTATTTTACCCCCACCATCTCATTTTAGTCTACTTCAGTGTATTCATTTTTTCAAATTCTCAAACGATTTCTTTTTTTTTCTCCCCCCCACCTTTTTTTTTTCTAATCTGTCAAACCAGTTTCAACACCAAGACCAAAACACACCTAGGATCTAGCATCATTTATTCGATTTGTGTGTATGTGTGTGTGTGTGTGTGTGTGTGCATGTGTGTGTGTGTGTTTAATTTTTAATTTTAATATTTCTTAATTTCAATTTTTTTATTTCAATTTTTCTACCTCATTAATTCCTTTTCTCCCTTCAAAATGACAAAACGAAGGAATTCACCCCAAAAGAAAGAGCACAAAGAAATGACAGCCAGGGATTTAACCAACACAAATACAAGCAAGATGTTGGAACCGGAATTTAGAATCACAATAATAAGAATACTAGCTGGAGTCAAAAATAGATTAGAATCCCTTTCTGCAGGGATAGAAGAAGTAAAAAATAGCCAGAATGAAATTAAAAATGCTATAACTGAGCTGCAATCACAGATGGATGCAGCAGCAGCAAGGATAGATGAGGCAGAACAGAGAATCAGTGATATAGAGGACAAACTTAAAGAGAATAACGAAGCAGGAAAAAGAGGGAGATTAAGGCAAAAGAGCATGATTTCAGAATTAGAGAAATCAGTGACACATTAAAAAGGAACAACATCAGAATCATAGGGGTCCCAGAAGAGGAAGAGAGAGAAATAGGGGTAGAAGGGTTATGTGAGCAAATCATAGCAGAAAACTTTCCTAACCTGAGGAAAGACAAAGACATCAAAACCCAGGAAGCACAGAGGACTCTCATTAGATTCAACAAAAACTGCCCATCAACAAGGCATATCATAGTCAAATTCACCAAATATTCAGGCAAGGAGAGAATCATGAAAGCAACAAGGGAAAAAAAGTCCCCAACCTACAAGGGAAGACAGATCAGGTTTGCAGCAGACCTATCCACAGAAACTTGGCAGGCCAGATAGGAGTGGTGGGATATATTCAATGTGCTGAATCAGAATAATATGCAGCCAAGAATTCTTTATCCAGCAAGGCTGTCATTCAAAATAGGAGGAGAGATAAAAACTTTCCCAGACAAACAAAAATTAAAGGAGTTTGTGACCACTAAACCACCCTGCAAGAAATTTTAAGGGGGACTTTCTGAGGGGAGAAAAGATGAAAAAACATATATATACATAAATACCAAAAGCAACAGAAGATTAGAAAGGACCAGAGAACACCACCAGAAACTCCCACTCTGTAAGCATCATAATGGCAATAAATTCATATCTTTCAGTACTCACTCTAAATGTCAATGGACTCAATGCTCCAATCAAAAGACATAGGGTAACAGAATGGATAAGAAAACAAGATCCATCTATATGCTGTTTACAAGAGACCCACTTGGAACCTAAAGACATCTTCAGATTGAAAGTAAGGGGATGGAGAACCATCTATCAGGCTAATGTCGACCAAAGAAAGCCAGAGTAGCCATACTTATATCAGACAATCTAGACTTTAAAATAAAGACTATATCAAGAGATGCAGAAGGGCATTATATCATAATCAAGGTGTCTATCCACCAAGAAGACCTAACAATTGTAAACATTTATGCACCAAATGTGAGAGCACCCAAATATAAAATCAATTAATCACAAACATAAAGAAACTCAACGATAGTAATACCATAATAGTAGGAAACTTCAACACCCCACTCACAACAATGGACACATCATCTAACCAAAAACTCAACAAGGAAACAATGGCTTTGAATGACACACTGGACCAGATGGGCTTAACAGATATATTCAGAACATTTCATCCTAAAGCAGCAGAATATACATTCTTCGCCAGTGCACATGGAACGTTCTCCAGAATAGACCACATACTGGGACACAAATCAGCCCTAAGTAAGTACAAAAAGATTGAGATCATACCATGCATATTTTCAGACCACAACGCTATGAAACTTGAAATCAACCACAAGAAAAAATTTGGAAAGGTAATAAATAATTGGAGACAGAAGAACATCCTACTAAAGAATGAATGGGCCAACCAAGCAGTTAAAGAGGAAATTAAAAAGTATATGGGAGTCAGTGAAAATGATAACACCACAACCCAAAACCTCTGGGATGCAGCAAAGGTGGTCATAAAAGGAAAGTATATAGCAATCCAGGCCTTCCTAAAGAAGGAAGAAAGATCTCAGATACACAACCTAACCTTACACCTTAAGGAGATGGAAAAAGAACAGCAAATAAAACCCAAAACCAGCAGAAGACCGGAAATAATAAAGATTGGAGCAGAAATCAATGCTATCGAAACCAAAAAAAAACAGAACAGATCAATGAAACCAGAAGCTGGTTCTTTGAAAGAATTAACAAAATTGATAAACCACTAGCCAGTTTGATCAAGAAGAAAAAGGAAAGGACCCAAATAAATAAAATCAAGAATGAAAGAGGAGAGATCACAACAAACACAACAGAACTAAAAACAATGATAAGAGAATATTATGAACAATTATATGCCAATAAAATGGGCAATCTGGAAGAAATGGAAAAATTCCTAGAAACATATACACTACCAAAACTGAAACAGGAAGAAAGAGAAAATTTGAACAGACCCATAACCAGTAAGGAAATTGAATTAGTAATCAAAAATCTGCCAAAAACCAAAAGTCCATGGCCAGATGGCTTTCCAGGGGAATTCTACCAAACATTTAAGGAATAGTTAACACCCATTCTCTTGAAGCTGTTCCAAAAAATAGAAATGAAAGGAAAACTTCCAAACTCTATGAAGCCAGCATTACCTTGATTCCAAAACCAGACAGAGACCCCACTAAAAAGGAGAACTATAGACCAATTTTCCTGATGAACATGGATGCAAAAATCCTCAATAAGATATTAGCCAACTGAATCCAACAATACATTAAAAAAAATTATTCACTACGACCAGGCAGGATTTATACCTGGGATGCAGGGCTGGTTCAATATCTGCAAAAACAATTAATGTGATTCATCGCATCAATAAAAGAAAGGACAAGAACCATATGATCCTCTCAATAGATGCAGAGAAAGCATTTGACAAAATACAGCATCCTTTCTTGATAAAAACCCTCAAGAAAGTAGGGATAGAAGGAGCATACTTCTATCACAAAAGATCATAAAAGCTATATATGAATGACCCAAAGCTAATATCATCCTCAATGGGGTAAAACTGAGAGCTTTCCCTGTAAGGTCAGGAACAAGACAGGGATGTCCACTCTTGCCACTGTTATTCAACATAGTATTGGAAGTCTTAGCCTCTGAAATCAGACAACCAAAGAAATAAAAGGCATCCAAATCGGCCAGGAGGAAGTCACACTTTCACTCTTCACAGATGACAGGATACTCTATATGGAAAACCCAAAAGATTCCACCAAAAAACTGCTAGAACTGATTCATGAATTCAGCAAAGTTACAGGATATAAAATCAATGCACAGAAATCGGTTGCATTCCTATACACCAACAATGATGTGACAGAAAGAGAAATCAAGGAATTGACCCCATTTACAGTTGCACAAAAACCATAAAATACCTAGAAATAAATCTAACCAAAGAGGTGAAAAATCTATACACTGAAAACTTACAGAAAGCTTATGAAAAAAATTGAAGAAGACACCAAAAAAATGGAAAAAGATTCCATGCTCCTGGATAGGAAGAAATATTGTTAAAATGTCAATACTACCAAAAGCAATCTACGTATTCAATGCAATCCCTATCAAAGTAACACCAGCATTCCTTACAGAACTAGAACAAATAATCCTAAAATTTGTATGGAACCAGAAAAGACCCGAATAGCCAAAGCAATCTTAAAAAAGAAAACCAAAGCAGGAGGCATCACAATCCCACACTTCAAGCTATACTGCAAAGCTGTAATCATCAAGACAGTATGGTACTGGCACAAGAACAGACACAGACCAATGGAACAGAATAGAGAACCCAGAAATGGACCCACAAACGTATGGACAACTAATCTTTGACAAAGCAGAGAATATCCAATGGAATAAACACTGTCTCTTCAGCAAGTGGTGCTGGGAAAACTGGACAGCAACATGCAGAAGTATGAACCTGGACCACTTTCTTACACCATACACAAAAATAAACTCAAAATGGATGAAAGACCTAAACATAAGACAGAAAGCCATCAAAATCCCTGAGGAGAAAGCAGGCAAAAACCTCTTTTATCTTGGCTACAGCAACGTTTTTACTCAAGACGTCTCTGGAGGCAAGGGAAACACAAGCAAAAATGAACTACTGGGACCTCATCAAAATAAAAAGTTTCTGCACAGCAAAGGAAACAATCAGCAAAACTAAAAGGCAACCAACAGAATGGGAGAAGATTGCAAACGACATATCAAGTAAAGGGTTAGTATCCAAAATCTATAAAGAATTTATCAAACTCAACACCCAAAAAAACAAATAATCCAGTGAAGAAATGAGCAAAAGACATGAATTGACACTTCTCCAAAGAAGACATCCAAATGGCCAACAGACACATGAAAAAATGCTCCACATCACTCATCATCAGGTAAATACAAATCAAAACCATAATGAGATATCACCTTACACCTGTCAGAATGGCTAACATTAACAACTCAGGCAACAACAGATATTGGCGAGGATGCAGAGAAAGAGGATCTCTTTTGCATTGTTGGTGGGAATGCAACCTGGTGCAGCCACTCTGGAAAACAGTATGGAGGCTCCTCAAAAAATTAAAAATAGAACTACCCTATGACCCAGAAATTGCACTACTAGGCATTTATCCACGGGATACAGGTGTGCCGATTCAAAGGGACACATGCACCCCCATGTTTATAGCAGCACTATCAACAATAGCCAAAGTATGGAAAGAGCCCAAATGTCCATAGATGGATGAATGGGTAAAGAAAATGTGGTATATGTATACACATGCACACACACACACACACACACACACACACAATGGAGTATTACTCAGCAATCAAAAAGAATGAAATCTTGCCATTTGCATCTATGTGGATGGAACTGGAGGGTATTATGCTAAATGAAATGAGTCAGTCAGAGAAAGACACAAATCATATGACTTTACTCATATAAGGACTTTAAGACACAAAACAGATGAACATAAGGGAAAGGAAACAAAAATAATATAAAAACAGGGAGGGGGACAAAACAGAAGAGACTCATAAATATGGAAAACAAACTGAGGGTTGCTGGAGGGGTTGTGGGAGGGGGGATATACTAAATGGATAAGGGGCATTAAGAATCTACTCATGAAATCATTGCTTCACTATACGCTAACTAATTTGGATCTAAATTTTAAAAAATAAAAACTAAAATTAAAAAAAAATAAATAAACCTTTAAAAAAAAGCAGAATAGGCAAAGCCAGAAGGTTTAAACATAGCATTATTATCCAAAAGTATATGAGATAATAGAAAAAAACTTTGAAGGAGAATCAAAATAACAGTATTCTTAAAATGATTAAATGCATAAAAACTAAAGAGAAGATTACTAAACTGGAAAATAAATCTAAGAAATTATCTACATTGTGGACCAGAGATATAAAATTATAGAAATTATTACCCCAAAACCAAGAGTACACTTTACACGTTGCATGTTAGTGAATTTGACAATAAAGTATATTTTAAAAATTATAGAAATTATTTAAGAGAAGTTGAGATGTTGAGGATACAATGAGAATGTCCAACATAAAGATGAGTTCCACATCAAGGGAACACAGAGAAACAGAGAGGGAATACATTTTTAAATGGCCTAGAATTTTCCAGAGTTGACAGAAGACACAAAATCTCAGATTCCTAAGGTACAAGCAGGAAAAAAAAGAATTAATATACAACAAATGCACTGTAGTGAAACTGCAGAAAAACTTCGAAAAGGGTAGGTCCTAAGAGGAGCAAGATGAAGGGGGAAAGTTCCTCAACTTCTTTTATGAAGACAGTAACATAAAAACTAGATAAGGACAATAAAAGAAAGAAAAATATAAGAGGCTCTTACTTCTGAACTAGACAGAAAATTCTAAAAAAAAAAACTCTTAGCAAAAGAAATCAGCAATATATGAAGAAATACATTTATCTCAGGAATGTACAGATGATTAACTTTGTAACAGCTCTTGTCCTGAGCACCCTCTGAAGGCCCACACATGAGTTATGTCTTTCACAGTGTCAGCTTTATTCAGTCATAAAGCAAGGGTAATGTAATTATAAAGCAGGCTCAGGATTCCAAACTCCGTGACATTTCACCACGTGATTAACTTGGCTTCTTACAAAGGCACATAAAGCTGAACACAAGACAAGTCACACAACAAACAAGATAACACAGCGGGTAGGAAGCTAAGGAACGAAACGTGGTGAGGTCAGTCTGGTGGGCGCACATTTGAGATAAGGCCTCGGTCCAGTCCAAGTCAGCTCTCGGCACTTACTGCTTGTTATGATCAAGTAGTGAAGGATCTCAGTTCTGTTCAGAGATCAATCAGGCAGAGCCTTTGGCGGCAGCTGCCTTTTGAAGTGGTCAGACATAGAGGGGTCAGTGTCTAAGGAATCTGACAGTTTGCTGCAAAAATCCTCTCTTTTTAAAGGGACTTAATCAGCCTTGGGCCCCTGCAGCCCTCCTCTGCTCCTGCTTGTTATCAGTTCTGGGGTATGGTCAGCTGCTGCTGGCCTTGGCGATATCTAGTAGCTGCAGTCCCCTCAAGCGCTTGAGTCATTGCTTGACACAGGCCCCTGCTTGACATGAGTGACTCCATCTTGCTCTCTACAGCTACTAATGTAAATTTGCCATACTGACATTAAAGGAGAAAAAAATCATATGAATATTTCAACGGAAGTGAAACAATTTTGATAAAATTCATCACACACGCTTAACTTAATAAAACTACTATAAACTAGGAATAGAAGGAAACTTCCCTTCCTGATGAATGTTATCTATCAAAACCCACTGCCGATAACAAAGTCACTTTTGAAACACGATAAGAAATTCCTTGTAATTCAGAAACGAACATTTCTAGTCAGCATTACATTGGAAGATCTTTCCAGTAATGTAAGGTAAGAGTTATAAAAAATAGAGAGTAGAAGAAGCACTTGGAAATGAAGAAAGAAAACTCACTATTTGTGTAAAAAAAAAAAAAAAAAAAAAATTGTGAGGATCTGCAGATAATTTCAGTGAATAAAGGGCATTAGCAAGTTTTTCTAACAGCTCAGTATATAAAATCAATAGTGGTCAATACACTTAAGCAACAAACAGAAAAATGTACTTTAAAAAAGGTATCATCTACAATGCTAACAAGACTCATAAATTTCCTGAGAATAAATCAAAGAGGTGCAATATTTACAGAGAATATAGTAAAATATTATTCAAAAGCATAAAAAAGTCTTAAATAAATGCTATCACATGTTTATGAACAACAATCATAAATAAAAATAATCTGTAAAATTAATGCAGTTACAACCCACAGGATTTTTAGGGGAACTAACAAACAAATCCAAAAATTTATAGGGAAAAGTAAAGGGACAGGATAGATAGAAACTGGGACAGAAAATAAACATACGAAAATATGCTTAAAACCACAGGAATATAAATTTAAGTAATAATGAGATATAATTTCAGAATCATCAGATTGACATAGGTATTAGGTCAGATGATAACAAATTTTTGTAAGATATGACGAAAGGCAAATCATTTATACATTCCTGGACAGATTGTAAAAAAGCCAAACAATATGCACATACTCTACTAAACAGAAATTATTCTGGGTTCCTGCACTTGACAATTTTCACATATACACAAAGAAATACATACAAGGATGGTCACTAAGCACGCTCTGCAACAGCAAAACTTTGGAAAAATACAAGTACCTCCCAATAACTGGCTTACTCATGCAGTGGAATAATGTATACAGCTGTTACAATCACTGAAGCAAACTTACATGTAATAATATGGATAAATCTTAACATTCTGTTGGATAAAAATAGAAGCTATAGAAACTTCCATATAGTATGATTAACACTGACATAAAAATGTTCAAATGTAAAGCAGCAGTACAGTTTTACATATATAATAACTATGTATAGCACATACCGGAATGGCACATACCAACTTCAGGGGACTGGTTGCCTCTGGAAATGGAGGGAAGGATAAGTGATGGAGCTTTAGCTGTTCCTGTTTTCTTAAAACTTCAAAAAAGATACTCATGAAGATTGAAACAGGTGTGACAAAATATGAAAAGCTATTTTATATCAGTGGTGAGGACATATTTTGTATGTTGAAAATTTTAAAATATTCATACCTGTGCATAAAGCTGGATGTACATAAATTTTTATTGCAGCATTGATTGTAATTTTAAAAAAAGAATTAGAATCAATTGAATATCCATAAATAGAGAAATGAGTAAGTAAATTATGGTACATCACACATAGGAATGCTATTAATAGTGTAAACCTACATGAATGTGTATTTGATTGATTGCATCGGTGGCTCCAATTCTTTACTCTTCCCATCAGTCAGGGCATTCTGCCCCATTCTTTTACTCTGGGCTCAACTACAGCACTTGCATTGGCCAAAGGAATGTTCTCAAATGTGACACAATCAGAAGTGAGAAGAATTCTTGTTCACTGTACTTGCTCTCTTGCTGCTTATAAGAACCATGAGAACACACGGAAGTTACTTTGCTGAAGAAATGTAAGGAGCAGCAGGAGAACTGAGTCATCACTGTGCTGACCATCCTGCACCAACGGCCCCCTCAGAGCCTCCAACTGACTAGAGATAGACATCTGAAACAGTTCTGCGTAGATCACTTAAGCTGCGTAGATCAGATCAATAAAAGTGCCCAGTTGATCACAGAGTTGTGAGACAAAAATTAGTTTTCAGTCTTTTCACCAAAGCAGTAAATTATAAGGAAAATTCTTTTTTTTTTTATTTTTTAATGTTTATTTATTTTTGAGAGAGACAGAGACAGAGACAGAACACAAGCTGGGGAAGAGGCAGAGAGAGGGAGACACAAAATCTGAAGCAGGCTCCAGGCTCTGAGCTGTCAGCACAGAGCCCCACGCAGGGCTGAGAGATCGTGAGAGATCGAACTGAGAGATCATGACCTGAGCCGAAGTTGGATGCTTAACTGACTAATCCACCCAGGTTCCCCATATTACAAGGAAAATTCTGATTGGAAAATGACTGTAATAGAATGTTTACAATGTCATTTTTGTACTCAGAATTTTCCCTGATAATCGATCCTTTTGATAGAAGAATAGAAATAGCATTCTTCACCATTACTTCCCCTTAAATGTCTCTTTCCCTAACTGGCTCTAAAGAGAATTGAGTATGTGCTCAGCATACAATTAAAATTTGTACCTAGAAATTTACATTTGCTCATAGTTTAGAGTTAGAAAGCCTCAGCTTACATCAGAAACAAATTTCTGTAAGGACCATTTGCTTCCAAATTATAATATTTTAACAAGCAGTTAAAGATAATTATTAACAGGGTTTTTAAATGAGTCTGAAAACAGTCTCGTCACATTAAAAATGTAAATAGATTTTACAATTGTAGAATCATAAAATTGGAAAAATCCATGAGAGATTTCTGACACCTAGTACTTAAGTTAAAATTTTAAATTAGCATTCATTTTAGGATATAAGTTAATATATGTACTTCTATTTATCTATACTATTTTATTAAGATACTGTGCTAGCCAGAGTAGAGTCATGATTTGTTTGCCAAACTTTTGCAAAACAGGTACTTTCTCAGCAAACAAATAGCAGACATGTTTTTCTGTTTAGGTAAATGTTAATAATCACAGCTGGTTTGGTAATTCAGTTATTCGGCAAAGACATTGTAAACTACTTGAAAAGAAACCATCTGGTTTGCAGTTGTAAAACTGAAACCAATTAAAACATTTAAGTGGCATTTTGTTTTTCATTTTAATCTGTAAAAATATATTTTCCAAGTTCTAATTAGTGGTTGATTTTTCTCTATTGCTTTTATAATATGAATCTGACTCTCAAATAATTTTTAAGTTCAACAAAGGTGTTCCTATCATTGATATTGTATTGGGACACCAGATAAATTAAATGATGAAGAACATAAAATGTACAGGCACACAGACACAAACAATACAGTACACAGAATTCTTATGTACCAAACATGATAAAATAAAACAAAAAGTCTAACACTTCACAAGAATTGGTTGGTTAGGTATGGCCTAAGAAGCTGATAATTTAGTTTAAGGGACTATGTCTGCTTAAAAAAAGAGAAAGAAAAATCTAGCAAGCAAGTGAGCAAGAAACAAAAAGAAAAAACATAACTCAAAGATTATAATCAGATATACTTTTCTCCCCCCCACCCACTCACCTTTCAAAATTTATTCAGTGATATGAGCTCTTCCCTTTTTGTCTCTGGAATAAAACACTGGTAGCCTCCTAACTGTTCTTCTCACTTATAGATAATAAAAAGTACAATGATCACTCTGGGTTTCAAAGCCTGCATTTGGTACTTAGAACGTCTAGTCTCATGTAATAGTCAAAGTATCCAACTTCGCTCAAAATTAGAGCTACATCCAGTCCCCAAAGTATATAGACCTGTTGTAAGAAGTCAATAAAGTGGTGAAAGTTACTCATTTTGTATCTTTTTCTCTTCTCTTAGGCCTTCAATCCTACACCTCTACCTTGCTAATTGTAATTATTGAAGCTTCCCTCTAGAGACAATATGCGAGGACAGACAAGGGATGGGCCGGAGCAAGAAAATTCATAATTGATCGCCATTGTCTTAAGTTGCTTACTATCTTTCAAGAGCTGGCAGATTTTTAAAGCTAACAGTTTCTCTTCTGGGGAACTTTTGCATTTGTTTGGAATGCCCTACCCTACCATCCTCCCTTTTGAGATGGTCTCTGTTCTGCAGTTCTCCTGACTAGGATAAACATACTTTTCTGTGGTTGCTTACTCCTCTGCCATAATGAGTTCGGTGATTCACCTTCTCCTTTTGAAGCCTGTTTGTCCTCTTGGGGACCTGCTTGTATGCTATCTAATAAACATCTATGTCAAATCTCTCGACCATATACGATGAGCACAAAACACTTAGGCATCCTTTTTCCCCACACACCAGGTATAGCAGGACAATCCCAAGAGAGGAGCTAACACTCCTGTTGTAGCAAGCCCTTGCATTCTACGTTTCTGTGCCTCCTTAACTGCAGGGCCATAGCTCAGTCTCTGAGTATCCTGCTAGAAATCCTCTCGACTTCACATGAAGAGGGAAATCTTAATTTTTGTCAAAAAAAAAAATCATCTTCACTAATCTCCACCCCTCTCTGCTCTCTTTGTTATTTATATTCCCAATGAGAGTTAAGGGATTTTTAGAGTCAAGAAGACCATTTACAGAGCTTTCCTTTGAAAATTTTCATCTTGGTCTGGCATCTCACTTTAGAATTTCATAGCCCATTACATTCTAATATTTTAATTAAAACTTCACTTTAACATCTGGCCTCAATAGTGGTTTTTTTTTTCCATAATAATCCTAAGTTAAAGCAAATATTTAAATGCTGTACAGACAAAATATTTCCATGTTTAAATTAATAGTAGCGTTACAAATATTTGACACTTGATATAAATCCTTTTTTCCCCATAATCTCTGATGTTACAGAATGAGGCATAAAAGGTTAATGAAATAAAAATGATTGGGTTCTCTTTGTTGTGGCTATTGCCATTGTTGGCCTGGCACCTCCATCACCCTTCTTTGAAAAACAGTCCTATATCTTGACCATAGAGGTCATCATGAGACTGAGGCTGGATAATTCATAATTTGCTTTAGTTCTGTCTACATGGATGGGTCTAGGAATGGGGATATGTGTCCAGGTAAGTCAATCAGAGTTCTGCCCCAACCAGGATTTTTCTGTTAATGATGATAAGATCTCTTTCCTTACTGATCGTGAAGCTTAAATTCTGAGACATCAGAATTTCCAGGAGCCATGTCCCTAACACCCAGAAAGAAGCACTGATTAGAAGTAGAGAGTTTCTGACACCCAGAGCTATCTTATTTCCTGTTATCTTCCTTTAGTGATCCACTCTGGCATCTTTCCTATAAATCTCCTTTTTAATTTAAGCTAATTTGAGAGCTGTTTCTATCACTTTTAGCCAAACATGGTTAAGATATTGGTAATTCATTTTTTTAAATGTATATACTATGTGGGATCTTAAAATGTTTCAAACCCAAATTAACAGAAGTAAGCTCAATTTTAAGGGCAACTATAATACCATTGATATTAAAGTAGCTGTGATAATTGAAAAGGCATGAGCAGGGGGTGCCTGGGTGGCTCTGTCTGTTAGGCGTCCTGACTTCAGCTCAGGTCATGATCTCACGGTCTGTGGGTTTGAGCCCCACGTGCGGGATCTGTGCTGACAGCTCAGAGCCTGGAGCCTGCTTTGGATTCTGTGTCTCCCTCTCTGTCTCTGCCCCTCCCCTACTGACACTCTGTCTCTCTCTCTCTCTCAAAAATGAATAAACCTAAAAAAATTTTTGAAAAAAAGGCATGAGCAAAGAATAAAAGAACATATTCTATTATTTAACATTCGAGGGAATGAGTTGACAGTAGCAATAGAAAACAACCATATATTCTCAATTTAGGAATTTTGTGACATCTAAGTGGCTTATACCTCTGTTTCTTCTAGGTACTTTGTGGGGACTAAAGGTCAGTGTAGCAAGTTCAAATAAACTAATGGGTAAAGAGCATTACTTTCAATTACAAAATATATATAATAGGAAGACAAATGTATAAATTTCTCTTCTCAACAAAAACAAAACATAAAAGAACATGTAGAGCATTAATTAAATCTAAACATTTCAAAATACATGTATTTACTTTCACCTGTTCATTACTGTTTTCATTCAAAAAAAAAAAAAAAAGAAAGAAAGAAAGACTTGAAGAAGCAGAGGAACACTTGGATTCCAAACTTCCAATGATTTGAATCCCCCATCCAAAGAGTCTCTAAAATACTTAAGGTACCTTGTGTTTATAGAATCTTCTTATGAATAATTTGTTCATTATTATTTGCTTCTGGCTTCACATACTTTCCATAGAAATTCATTTAATTCTCTCATAATTTAGAAACACCACATAAGTAATATAGTTTCATATTTAAATGGCTAGCTGAAGTAAATTATATTCCTCATTCTGCTATTGAATGCATTTTAGATTACGGGACAGGAAACAGGTTCATGTAGAGTGAAGAAAGAGTGTATCAAATTAGTAATTTATCTGTAATCCAGGATTTCAAAAATTTTCTAAGTAGAGTAAAACCTTGGATTGCAAGTAACTTGTTCTGCGAGTGTTCGGTGAGACAAGCAAACATTTCTTTTAACTTTTTTAACATTTATTTTTGAGAAAGAGAGAGTGTGAGTGGGAGAGGGGCAGAGAGAGAGGGAGAGGCTCCAGGCTCTGAGCTAGCAGCATGGAGCCCGATGTGGGGCTTGAAATCATGAACCATTGAGATCATGATCTGGGCCCAAGTTGGCCACTTAACCGACTAAGCCACTGAGGTGCCCTGACAAGCAAACATTTCTAATAAATTTTAACTTGACAAATGAGTGATAATACAAGTCTTGCCATACAAGTAGTACGTGATGCCAAACACCACATGATCACAACTGAGCCAATGGTTCTTCTCTCTCTCTCTCTCTCTTGCTGCGTGATTGTGGTTAATCATTACCCATGCTCAGATGCTCGATCTCAGGCTGTGTTTCGCAGAAATAAGAGATTTTTCAGAACACTGGAAGGTTCCCACAACTGGCAAAAGTGTATTTTTTGTCACTTCAGAGCACCTATGGACAGTCCTTTGCTTTTCCATATAAGAGTAAGCTTAGGAATGCTTTGCTTCATTATAGGTCAGGCTGCCTGCAGATATAGACCCTTTCTCCTGCTGCCTCATTGCCAGTTACATTAAACACAGTATATGACAAGAGTTTATTAATACCGTACTGTAGTCAACATCCATGCTACTGTATACAATGGCCCCCATGCAGAAAAAGAGTCCATCCAGCCAATAGATAGCAGTGATCCCATTAGTGACAGTGAAAGTCTTCCTACACAATAACCCTTCTCTCTCTTATCTCCCTCACAGCAGCCACAAAGGTTTTCAAAGGTAAGTGCAGGTTAATTTGTTTATTTTTCTTTATATTTTGTATTTTATTTATTATTTGTATTATATTACAGTATTGTAATCATTTTGATATGAGTACAAATTTGGGTTGTGGAACAAATCATCTGAGCTTCTATTATTTCTTATGTGGACATTCGCTTTGATATACAAGTGCTTTGGATTACAAGCATGTTTCTGAAATGAATTATGCTCCCAAATCAAGGTTTTACTGCACTTTGAATTACTTCATTACTCACTCATCACATATTAAATTGGGCTTTTTAATTTAACAAGTACGATAAGAAGGCATTTCTGTATCTTATAGAACTCTTACGATCTATAGAGGAGGTGACCAGGCAAAATCAGGGCCTACATTAGAGCGCGATGGTGTCTCTAATGGAAGTGTGCATGTGTATCTACATAAAATGTAATAGGAGTACAGAAGGAGGAAGACCTAAATTTAGGCTTGTGATGGAATTAAGAAATTGATGGGATCTTCAAAGAACAGGTAGCATTTGATCTGAGAATTGAATTCAATTTTTGGTTTAGGCATGAAAAATATATACTGATGTAGAAGTGGCTTTGGTCACCATCATCTTTTCAGGGGTCAATATACATATATTTACACAGCTACTGGGACATAGATGCTAGATTCAGGTTTGAGAAGGATAGTTGAATGTAAGAGGTGTTAAATATGGCTGGGAGGAAGGCAATTGCCAGCAAAGCCAACTGAAGTCTATTAGGACTTCGTAAAACACATGGGGCTTCTGAATGGAGACCTCATATTCCTTAAGGCATAGTTTATTTTTTAATTATATTTTTATATTAATTATAAATGAATATTCTTGAAGTGCCAATTTTTCCAAATAGCCTGCTAATAAAAAACTATATGTTTATTTTGAAAAAGACAATAGTTTACAAGAATCTTATCATCATAAAATAGTTTTGTTGTTAAATGGAAATGAGGCCATAAACCAAATATAGTAATTTATCTTTTTACTTTATATTTTCTCTTTGTAAAGTAGAACATTCAGAACAGAAGAAACTTCAAACTCTATTGTTGGAAAAAAGTATCTATTACCTTTCATGTGTTTCTCATAATCCTTTTAACTATCCCAGATGATTGTCAAAGCTATTTATATTTAAACAAGGTTTTCCTTCCTCTCAGTTTGAGTTCTCCAGCTATTGGATACTAAAATGAAATGGTGAATTTGTGGCATCAAAATCCAATCTAAGGCAACCGATTGTTGTTGTGGTCAATCGTGACTTTTACGGTCTCACTGTAACAAATGAGAAAAATTGCAGCAAAAAAGAGTATTTGTACAAAATATTCAAACAGTAGTAAAAATTGTCCTTATGGCAATAAATAGATAAATAGCTAACATAGCTCCTCCTTAATTACAGTCCTCTGTTTCTACATTCATAGAAATATAAAGCAACCTTTTTTTAAAAAAATAGTACCTCTCCTCTTTTAAAGACCATATTCTTAAATGCATGCAAATATACACAGCTAGTATGAAAATCACCATGTACTGCCCCCATTTGATCAGATTAAATATTAAAGTTTGTGAGGAGCAGTGAGAGGCCAGAAAGTAGGTGAGTTGATCTCATCTTCCAAGGCTTTGAAGCACATTTTTGGCATCTAAACCAAAGACAAACATATTATCCATTGCTGCAGTACTTTGGCACAAATGTGCATTATGCACAAGGGTCATATATTTGTATTTTTCTCTATTGTAATGGATTAAGGTTGAATCCCATAGCGCTATAATATTTGTATTTACAAATAGAAACCATATTTATTCTGAATGCATTTGTAACTAAGTGTACAATTCACAGCTTTATCGCTTGTTTTATGAGTCCATTTGGCTTGGCACAGAAAAAAAATAATTAATCAAGCCTGTAGATTTTAGGGCCTGGTCTTTATTTATGCAGAAACTGCTTATTTATTAACATTAACCATCTCCCATTTGGTCTCAAAGAGACGTATAGTTACATGGAAACAGAATAGCTTTCAGTAGATGATTGCACAACTACAGATGCTTTTTTCCGACACTGTCACAGCTGAGGAGGTCCAACCAAATGAAAAACAGTACTGATGAAGTGAGAAACAGAAAAGCGGTACCATGCAAACGTTATTACATAATAAAATGCAGGCCAGCACACATTTTTTTTACTCTCTTTATTAAATTTATGTGAATCAAGAGGAAAGGGTGAAAAGCATATTTACTGATGATAAAAATTATTCTCTGGATAATTTCAGTCATCTCATTTAAAACTTATTCTATATACGTTTCTAGTTTTCCCCATTTCCTTTTAGCTCTCTGTCATCTACTCCAAAGTTAAACTTTTTGGATTTAATAAAGAAATAGAATTTGCAGGTGGTAAGTTCCTGAACAGACGGTCTAATATCAAGTGATATTACAAAACACTTAAATGAAAATTAGTAGGCTGTCTTCACTAATCCTAGTCTTTAACATATTTTCAGATGATTCATCTTAACTTGTTTCGACAGCCATGTTAGTGTGTGTCTCTCTTGCCCCACTGGGAACAATGCCAGCCAGATAATGCATGAAATCATGGGATGTGTTATGATGCTATCCCTGAAAGATTTCCAGCCTAAGTTATACTCAACAGCATTATACTACAGGGAGCCTAGTACCCCGATGGATTCTTAAAGTACATGCAGATGTGTTTTCTGAATAAGCAGTGCTAGAAATATTGCTTATCCTTCTGGAATGTGCTAATATAGAAACAGATACAAATATTAGAATAAGTAATTGTAAAACATATAAATGGATTATGCATATTCATTTCTTACTACCTAAAGTGCTTTTTTTTGCATTACTTTATATATATGCATGTGTACCTGTGTTGATATGTGCATATTGTGTATATACATACCCACATACATTACATATGTATTTCTATATAAATTTTTGCTGAATATTGAATTGTTGTACTTCAAGTAATCATCTCAAAGTATATTTCCTCATACTCAATTAGTGAACCTATACTGGAATGGAAAATAATTTTGTTCTTTTCATTTTTGCTATCAATTATTAAACATTTATGCTTCACCAGGAAACTATGTTGAGTGTTTAGCATATATTATCTCATTTAGTCCTTACAATGACCTTATAAGGTAAATATTTTTGTGCCTGTTTTACTAAGGAAGGAATTGTGCATCTGAGAAATCAGAGCTTATGTGAGATAATTAGTTAATACATGGGGAATCCAAAATTCAAATTTAGGCTCTCATTCCATAGCCACTGCTCTTAACCAATATTTCTTTCAAGTCACCAAACCAATAAACTAACTCAATATATTAGTGCAAAAGGGATATAAAAGTGATTCCAATTATGTATGCTTCATTAAAGAGGTCATACTAAATGAATAAAACATATTAATTTTAATTAAAAGCAGTAGGAGGGAATTTATTGCTCTGCTGAGTCTCTCGCCTTAAGTATCTTCCTGTTCCCTCACATCAACATCCAAAAATATTTGAAAGGAATATAAATTTAACATAGGGTGTGAGATTTTTTGACATTTTACATTTCTATAGTATTTCTTTAAATACTGTTGATTATTTAAATTCTACAGCATTGTCATTGCTCAAGTTAAAGTGCAGAATGCTTTGCACATTGTTCCTTCAATAGATTTCATCACACTTTTAATTTCTGTACAGTGAGTTCTATTCTCCTGGCATACATTTCCCCTTCTGCCTTTTGTACTCTCTTCAGAGGTGCATCCAAAGATAGAAAAGATAGGAATGGGATGAAAAGGGCCTATTATCATAAACTTCAGAAAAAGCAGAATAATATATTATCAAAGTTTGCTAATTTTTTTTTACTGGTCATCTGAAATGTTTTTTCAGCATACATAACCTTTTCTTGTTCTTTTTCAGAGAGAGTACAAAGAAGATGGAACTAGCATTTATTGTAATATAAAAGTAAATCTAGAGCTAGCCCTACACATGGGCAAGTAATATTTGAGGCCCTATCTACTGGATTTGTTCAAGTTCCTATCACTCCTTTTCATTAGATAAGAAAAGCAGATGTGGTCTCCACCGAAAAACACATAAATGGCTCAATAAAACATGCTTAGATGCCAATGTGATTATTTTTGAGAGAAGATAGAGACAATCCCTTTTCCGAAATATGGGAAATTAAGTAGATAGTACCGACTTTGTCTTTTTCTTTCTTCTACTCTAAGTAAAACTGTATAAACCTTTTTTTCAAGGACAGAGAAAAACAGTGCAAAGGAAGAGTACAGTGCCAAAAAAAAAAAAAAAAAAAAAAAAGAAGGCTTAATTTTATACTAGGTATTTTCCAGTCTAACTGGAGGATAAAAAAAAATTTTATGTTGCAATTTGCATGTGTATTTTGTATAGTAATCTAGGAATCCCAGCTTTAGTTACAAAAATACACAATTGAATGTAACTGATGTTGAACTGAAGCAACAGCAAACCAAGAGATTATGAATTCTTTACAGTCACTATAAAACCCTGATAAATAACATTATCATCCTGACCCAGTAGAGTCTGAGATACATTGTTGAAACTAAAAGAAAGAGCACATAATTTGGAGCTAGAACAATAAATGAAGAACAGGATCTAGATAAGAGCAGTACAGAGCATTCCCATATGAACAAGAGTCTAATCACTTCATGACAATAAGAAATTACAAGTTAATGCAAATTTGTACCACCAAAATTACAAATGCATGTACTCTTTGAACTGGATTACTAATTATAGGAATTGACATACATATGTGGTTATCTACTGCAGCATTCCTACAACAACAAAAAATTGGAAACAACCCATTCTTTCATTAAAGGGTACTAGTTTTCTAAATAATGGTATATTCTTGCAATAGAATACTATGTAGCTATAAGAAATAATAAGGAATCTCTCTATGCATTGTCTTAGTCTACTTGAACTGCTATAACAAATTGCCATAGACTGGGTGGCTTAAGCAACAGACATGTATTTCTCATAGTTATGGAGCCTGGGAAGTCCAAGATCAAGGTACCAGTAAGGATGCAGTTCTTGTCAAAGGCCATCCTCTTACTGGCTTGCAGAGAGCCCTATATTCTCACATGATGGAGAGAGCTCAGGTGTCTTCTTATAAGAACACTACCTCATTATGAAGTCTCCACCCTCATGACCTCATCTAAATATAAGCACAACCCAAAACTTCCACCTCCAAATATCATCACATGGGGGTTTAGAGGAGGAGGAGAGAAGACACAACATTTTCAGTCCATAACAATACTAGATAAAAGCTTTCTAAGACCTATCAAGTGAAAAAAAACACTGTGCAAAACCACTTTATAGAATTCTATGTGTTTAAAAGGTGGAGCAAATTAGAAGATATATTGATATTTTCTGTTAACTTATGTTTTAGAAATTCAGAAAGCTTACAATACCGGGAATTAATAAAAGTGTTTACCTGTGGATAAGGAATGAAAACTGGGAAGATTCAGAATAGAAGTACTTAGCACTTTTTAATATCTAAATTATATGCCTGTATTAAGTAAATGATTAAATTGAAGATAAAGGGGAATGCCGGTATTGAAATTGGGCCTATAATTTTGTCAAAAATTCAATACCTGTTAATGATAAAACTCTCACTAAACTAAAACTAAAATGTTGAACTGAAACAACAACAAACCAAGGGACTATGAATTCTTTACAGTCACTATAAAATTCTGATAAATAATGTTATCATCCTGACACAGTATAGTGTGAGATATGTTGTTGAAACTAAATGAAAGAGCATATAACTTGGAGCCAGAACATCTGAAGATAAAGAACATCTGGAAAAAAAACTTTATAGTTATTATATATTTAATGGTGAAAAACAAAATTCTTTCCCCCCCAAGATCAGGAACAAACCAAGGATACCTACTCTCATCCATTCTATTAAACATTGTACTGAAAATCCTAGTCAGGGAAATAAAGCAAAAGAAATAAATACAAGATATACACATATAAAAGAAAGAGGCAAAACTTTCTTCATTCACAAGTAACATAACTGGTATAGAAATTTATATGGAATCAACACAGGAAACTATGAGAACAAATGAATTTAGTTAGGCTATAGGGTACAACTCATGAAAAAATATAAGAATACGCAAAATCAGTTGTATGAGGATGAGCTTTCAAAAAACAATTGGAAGTTCAAAATTATAAAATTCCATATACAGTAGTAGCATAACTATAAAATACTTAGGGATAAGGTTATCAAAATATATAAACTACCTGTCCCTGAATATTATAAAATACTGTTAAGAGAAATTAAAGACATGTGAAATAAATGGACTGGAATATCATATTCATTGATAGGAAGACTCACTATTGTTAAAATGTCAATTCTGCCCAATTGATCTATTGATCCAATGTAATCTCAAACTATGACAAGCTTTTTGTAAAAATTGGCATAGTGATTCTAAGATTCTTATGGAAGTAAAAAGGAACAGGTAGAGCCAAAACAATGTTTAGAAAGATGAACAAAGTTAGAAAATTTATACCACTTGATTTCTATACTTACTATAAAACCCCAGTAATACAGATTAGACATACAGATCAATGAAACAGAAGAATCTAGAAATAAACCCACATATATATGGTCAGTTGCTTTTTACAGTGCCAAGGCAATACAATGCAGAAAGGGTAACCTTTTCAACAAATCGTACTGGAACAATAGAATAGCCATATTATTAAAACAAACAAACAAAAAAAGAACTTAGTTCTTTACTTTTCATTAAATATATGGAATTAATTTGCAATGTATCAGAGGTCTAATATAACAGCTGAAACTATATAACTTTTAGTAGAAAACAGAAGAAAATATAGGATGCCTGGGTGGCTCCGTCAGTTAAGTATCCAACTCTTGATTTTAGCTTAGGTCATGCATTATCTCAAGGTGGTGATAGGCATGGAGCCTACTTGGGATTTCCACTCTCCCTGTCCTTCTGCCCCTCTCCATGCATGCACACACACTCTCTCTCTCTCTCAAAAAAAAAAAAAAAAAAAAACCTTAAAAAATAAGAAAAGAAGAAAATCTGTTACGTTGGGATAGGCAAAGATCTCATAAATTGCACGTAAAAAGCATAACTATATGATTAAAATATTGATAAATTAGACTTTATCAAAATTTTAAACTCCTTTGAAAAACATTGCTAAAAATAAAAAGGCAAACCACAGAATAGGAAAAATTCACAGTATGTACATCTGATGAAGGGCTTATATTCACAATACATAAAGACTTCTGTGGCACCAGAAGCTCAGTCAGTTAAGCATCCAACTCTTAATTTTGGGCTCAAGTCATGATCCCACAGTTGTGAAATCGAGTGCCACATGCTTGGGATTCTCTCTCTCGTTCTCTTTGCCCATTCCCTGCTCCTGTGCGTGCGCTCTCTCAAAATAAATACACATTTAAAAAAAAAAAAAAAGACTTTTTTACAATTCAATAAGAAAACAAACTGAAGTAAAAATGGACAAAATATTTGAACAAATATTTTGCAAAAGCAGAAAAATAGCCAATACTCATACAAAACAATGCCTACCACCTTTCTTTACTGCTCAGTGACTGCCTGAAGGCAGGGCTGGTGTGTTGATTGCAAAGATAGAAAAGAGAATTTGGGGGAGAACTGGATATGATTTATGACTTCAATTAGACTAGTGGTTAAATAGGTGTACAAGTATTTGTCAGAACCATCCAACTGTTCACTTAAAATGGGTACATTTTATTTACGTGAGTTATAGCACAAAATTTGATTAAAAAAGAAAACATTACAATACAAGGAGGCCAAATGTAAAGAGAGGGAGAAAGAGTGGCCAAGGAGGTAAGAAAAAATCCCAGAGAATGTATGCATTAGATACCTCCTGAACACTACCTAAAATACTCTTGGCCACACCTCTTATTACAGCCACGCAGCAGTGACATTCTATGCTGTCTTTGACCAGCTTTGCAGAGTTGCAACCTGACAGTTTCCCACCTCCGCCTGTGCTCTGGTTCTATCAGTTCTTGCCTTCTCTGATACACGGTACCAACTCGGCACTAAAAATTTCTCAACCTGAAAGTATAGGGAAGTTAATGTTCGTGTAGCTATCCTAACCAACAGGGTGTTAGAGACAATGAACAAATGTGGTCAGCTTCAAAATGCATTACATAAGCTCCTATAGAAATGCCCATAAACTTGTGTTGGCTTTTCCTCCTTCCTTGTTTTATTCTTTTGGGTCCTTACTTCTTCCTTGGGATCATTTCACAATAAACCACTCTCATGCCAGCTTTGATTTCAGGCTCTGCTTTCAGGGAATGCAGAGTAGGGAATGGTAGGAAGGCAAGTAATAGTAAAATAACAATAGCCAGAAAGTATTATGTGCTTACAATGTGCTAGACACTACTTTAAGATTTCTACATATACTAACTTATTTAAAGCTAACAACAACCCAATTTATATGTGACAAAACAGAGGCAGGAAAAAGGTTAACAGTAGGTAGGAAAGTGGTCAACAAAGACAAATACTATTAAAAAAATATATGAAATTCAATGGATTTTATAAGTAGGCTATTACTGATGAATTTCATGCAAGCAACTTCAGTGCAGTAATGAAAGTAGAATCTAGATATGAGAAGACTTTTTTTTTTAACCTTAACTGAAAATCAAGACCTGACTCTGCAGAAACATATAACATATAAACATATCTCTTGGAGAAATAGTGAGAAATACTGTGTTGGATAAGCTTAACAAAGCCTTTATATCCGCTCAGATTCTAAATGTTTCTAAATTTCTTCCATACAGTGAATTTGATATTGACTTGAGGATATGCAGTAAAGGAATTTTTTTCTGGGATTTTCAAATATATGGATAACAGAGTGACTAAAGTAAAACAATAATGAAATGTGTTGATATAAGAGAAGAACTAAGATTGAATAGTGGTAAGAAGAAACCCAAATATATTCAAGGCCAACTCTGATGGCCTTTACTCACTTATCATGATAGAACTTTGGTATCCCAGAGTGAATTCATCAAAATAACATATTTCATGTTTTAGTTTTCTTTGTGTCAATGCTGGCTTTGTATACTATCATTTCTCCATAAATGCTAAACAAAAACAAAAACAAAAACAAAAACAAGAGAAGTATGGACATGAAGTCCAACAAAGGACTATTGATTTGAAAGTCTATTTAACATTTGTCATACTTTTGCTCAAATTTTCAGGCCAAATTGTTGGTCATAAGTAAACTTTAAGACTTTAAATTTGTGGTAAATGAATGTCACATTTCTAATGAACTTGCAAGGTCATGATTGCTAACCATCTGTTTCTGTTGTTACTCAATACAGTAACAAAATGCAACAAGTTCTAAGAATCCAGCCTCAAAATCCTGGCTTCTTGTTTTGAATCTAATCAACACAAAGTTCAGATTTGAAAGTTAGCCAGTATGTTCAAATATAAATCCCAATAAACAAGACAGAAGTTGATATTCTTAGTAGACTCATGGCAATTGGTGTCCATCTGCCATCTCTTGTTGGAACATCATTCCAGCTAGTATTTTCATCGTTGTATCAAATTCTATCATTTATCAGGTGTTCATCACATTAAAATGAAACTAAACTTGAAAAAAACTGAAAGCAAAACTTCCTAGGATGTCTGTACACTCCAGAAACAAGAAGATGTGTTGCAGAAATAAATATGTGCTGGCAACACATCTCTTCTCATATTTCAAGGACAAAATTGAAACCATATTTCCATGGGGTGCAAACATTGATTGCTATGTGTTCTTATAAACAGAGAACTACAAACAGTACTGTAGTATTCTCTTGATCCTCCTTTACTTTTATGTGAAGTCCAAAAATGTATCAGTTAAAGGAGCTTCTGAATTCAATTCAGAAAACAGGGATTCATATGTCAAGAATAGAAGCAGAGCATACTCCAGGTAAGAATAAAAATAAACAAAACCACAGTCCTGTTCAATTTGAAAGATTTAAAATTATTATTCACCAACAGATATAAAACAAGTGAGCACAAATCAAAGATTATCTCAAAGCTTCATTTAATTGTGAATTTTGTGCTTTCCTTTCCCTTCCTCCCTACACTCCCTATAGGTGTGGTCATTCAGTCCCATGCAGCCAAAGCACTTAATCCCTTTCCACCTAATTCCCTTCAGGAGCTTTATCATCACTCACAAGGCACTGCATTATTTAGCTTCTGCCCTTTTATGGAGCCTCATCTTTGTCCACTCTTTTTCTTTCTCTAGTAAGCCCCAGTAACATTGAATTTCTTTCAGTTCCTCCAATTTCTGCCCACCCCACCCCATCCCTGAGTCTTTCTGCGTACGCCATTAGCACATTATTCCCTCTGCCTGAAAAACCACTTCCCATCAGAGTTCACTTGACTAACTTATATGCATGCCTCGGATTCCAACTATAATGTCACTTACTCCAGGAAGATGACCACCCCCATCAAGATTGTTCCAAGAGTCCTATTATATTCTTTCAATTCATCCTTTTCTTCTTCATAGCACTTACAACTAGAGCCAAATCATTAATTTTCAAACTATGTATTTATTTAGTGTTTGAGGGTAGGTTTTTGAAAGGCTGATATCTTGCCTGTTGTTGGTCATTGGGTCCAAAGTACCAAAATTAGTGCTCTAAACACATAAGTGCATGAATAGTTGTTTGGGAGGGAAGAAGGCAGGCAGACAAAGGAGAGAGGAATAAAGAAAAAAGGAGGTGGGGAAGAGAAGAATGGAAGGAGGAAAAAAAGAGGGAAAGGAAGAAAGGGAAGAAGAAGAAATGGAGGAAAAATTGTCTATTGGCCAAGTTCCGTTGTATAAAACCAGAAGGCAATTATCCAATGTTATGTATAAGGATACAATGACCAGTTAGAAAATTATGTTTAAAATCTATCTCAACAAAGTATCAAGATTCAAGGGGAAAAAAAATCAGAGAAAGCAATCAAATTGCAAGTAGGAGCATAGAGTACGATGTAATCTTATATGTTAACTTGACTAGCGGAAGGGAGGGGCAACGGGGGTGGGTGGGTGGGTGGAATCTAGATTAAACATTATTTCTGGGTGTGTCTGTGCGAGTATTTCAGGATAGATTAGAATTTAAGTCAGTGGACTCAGTAAAGTAGATTGACCTTCCTAATGTGGGTGGACATCATCCAGTCCACTCAGGGCCTGAATAGAACGAATCTGCCCCTTTTTTGCTTCCTGCCTGCTTCCTTGAGTGGGACATCACATTTCATCTTGTCTGGCCTCAGACTGGGATATAAACTATTGGCTCCCTTGTTTTTCAAGCTTTTAGACTCAGACTGAATTACACTATTGACTATCCTGGGCCTTTAGCTTGCAGATAGAAGACTGTGTGACTTTTCAGGATACATAATCACATAAGCCAATTCCTCATAAGTGAATGAATGAATGGATGAATGAATACACACACACACACACACACACACACACACACACACACACCCTATTGGTTTTGTTTCTCTGGAGAACCTTGACTGAAGTAGAATCCAGAGATGAGGAAATCAAGGAAGGACCAGTGATTGCAAAGAAGTATTATATAGTGTACAATCTTTCTGATATAATAAAACCTGACCATGTTTTGAAGTCACAATTTTATGAAAACAAAGGATTCTTAAGAATGATTACACCACAGTTTCTAGCCTCCAGAGATGGCTACCATCAATTCTTTTCTTCCCTGTTTGTGTGTGCCACTCCCCTACGGGGAGGTAGAATTTATTTCCCCTTCATTTGAGCCTGGGCTGGCTATGTACTGCTTTGATCAACAGAATGCAATAGAAGTAATATTCTGACCTGAGACTTTAAGAAGACTGGCAGCTTCTGCTTCCTTACCCTTAGAATTCTTGCTCTTGAGAAACTCTCCTCCCTTCACCCCATGGACCCAATCAACATGCTACATGAAGCCAAAGACAAAAGGAAAAGCCATATTGAGGAGAATAGAGGCACTCAGATTGATAGTCGCACCCGAGTCTCCCACCAACAGTTAACCTCCACAGCCAACCGTGTCAGTGAGCATCTTGCATGTCCTAGCTGAGTTGAACTCTAAGATAACTACAGCATCACATAGAGCAGAAGAACAACCCAGCTGAGACCAGTCAATCAAACAACAATGCTCTTTTGAGCAACTAAGCTTGGGGATCACTGGTTTCAAAGTAGATAACCAAAGGTACGCTGTCATGACATTTGTTTTACTCCAAGAAACCATCACAGAAATATATGCTACAAACTTTGAATATTGTACAGAGAAGTTCTGACTTGCATTTCTAGTTCTTCCTATTGACTAATTTATAAATATCTTCAAAGATTCTGTTTGGGTTTCTTCTGGATTTTACTTCACATGTTCTTCAACCTTTGCATTCCTTCTTCTACACGGTCCATGCTTTACTCATACTAACGTGTCCACTTTAGGCTTTTTACTTACTTGATAGTACTATTTATAGACATTTTTTAATATTTTCATAAGCAAAAGCTCAAAATTTGCCTTAAATGACAAGTCTTTTTCTATGTAATGCAGAAAAACATTATGATTTCCTTTAATACGTTCTGCAAACTGATGTACTCAGTGCACACACTATACTCAGAAGACAAACAAAAAGCGACTACATTTTTTCTTAAAACTTCCTGTTAAACTCACTTCAACAAATAATTCTTTCCCTGCCCTTGAGTGAAATCTTGGAGGAATTCCTATAGCTTTAATAACAGCTCATAAATAATTTATGAATATTCTCCTTTTCAAAGTCTGATAAAGTCCAGTCCAGTGTGATATTAGAACTCCAATCTAACTTAAAGCTTCTCCCTTCCTGCAGCTTGGGACTACACTGGGCTTGGAAGACTTATAGAGATAAGGGAAGAGGGGTGGAGGGCTGAGTGACAGTTTTGTCATAGCATCCTGGTTTCATCTCCCACCCTCCTCACTTAACTGATGCATTTGAAATATGGTGTTGGAGTATGCTATGTGCAGAGATTTGCATCCTTTCTCTCATGAGGGACAATTGTGGGTTAACGCATGATATGCCTCCTGGGGAACTCTGGCTTTATTTCCTTGATATGAGATGTCTCCTCTGGATGCCACTATTGAGTCTTCCCTCAGCTCTTGGTTTATAGCAATTCACTTTTTTGATAGGATACTTTCTCCCGTATAAGTCCTATCCAGTGGGATCTGTATGACAATCCCAGGCCAGCTCTGTTTTGTGAGATCCACATTGATTCTGGAAACAACCAATTTCCCTTTCCCCTACTATAAATGCACCTCCTTCTCAATATGGTCAGGCTGTTTGATCCAGCCCTTAGGCTTCACAGGTAAGAGTCACATATCAGTCATTATGCTCCTCTAACCACCTAATGGGGACATATCAAGCTCTCAAATGATATTCTTCAAGAATCCTGTAGTTGGTCTGAACTGAAAGGAATCTTCCCTATTACTCTTCTCCCCCAGCAGGATAGAAGGAATACATAGTACACTATCAGTGCTCTCTCAAGAAATTCATAACCACATCTTCACTCTCTAGTGAACACTGTCTTTTTCTTATGTAGGCTAGAATCAGATGATGAGTCAGTGGAAATTCATGCCCTCCTCTAATGTTTGAAGGGCCTGCTCAAGAGTAAAAACGGAGGCCCACCTAACATTCGTATATATATTTAGAAGTTTAAGTCAAACTAATAAACAGTTAAATAAAATGTGTCCTGTCCTCCAGCCTTGACAAATACACCTTTCTAAAAACTAAACTGAAAACTACATGCATAGCTCTGGTTTGCATGTGAACTAAAATTGATAAAGACTACTGACTTTAATTATTACTGGGTATTTTCTGAGCATGCTTTTGCCAAACTAGCAATATCTGGGTAAGCAACAAGATAAAGACAAATTCTGATTATTATTTATGCCCTAAAAGTTATTTGCCTTACCTTCAATTTAACAAAATCACTAAATATGTTATAATCAGTAATTTTACATAATTTATGTTTTCTTGACAGTGATGCCAAATTAAGCAACCTTTCTTGAGTCAATGTAGTACTTCAGTATGATTTTATAAATGGTAGTTTGTAGAAACTTTTTTTTTCTGACTTGGTAGCAATAAAATTAATACAATTACTTAAGGAGTACCTGGGTGGGTCAGTCGGTTGAGTGACCGACTCTTGATTTCAGCTCAGGTCTTGATCTTGGGGTTTTGAGGTTGAACCCCATGTCGGGCTCCAGGCTGGGTATGGAGACAACTTAAAAAATTATTTAAGAAATTTAAAGATTTGAAAACAAACCATAAATCTTACGTATTTTTTTCAAACATTAAAATGGGATCAGAAATATTTGTAATCATAGAAATGTGACAAAATAGTTTAATTTCATTAAATAAATTACTATTGCTTCAGCAATCCTCACATTTTTTTGACAGAGAGAGAGAGAGAGAGAGAGCATGAGCAGGGGAGAGTGGGGAGAGTGGGGAGAGTGGGGAGAGGGGAGAGAGAGAGAGAGAGAGAGAGAGAGAGAGAGAGAGAGAGAGAATATCTCAAGGAGGCTCCACACTCAGCACAGAGCCCAAGGTGGGGCTCAATCCCATGACCCCAGGATCACGACCTGAGCCAAAATCAAGAGTTGGATGCTCAACCGACTGAGTCACCCAAGAACCTCTCCTCACATATCTTTTAAAGCAATATCTGGATTCGCACAGCAATGTAAACTCACTATCATACTTCACTTATGCTATGTTTATAAGTATATAGACCTTAAGCATAATATAAATTATTCGATACTGCTGTTTTCACATTGCTAAATGTTCCTCAACCACCATGTCCAATAATTACAAATAACCATCCAAATTTATGATTACTTCTGAAACCATAAATGAAATATGAAAAGGAGGAAATAGACACCAAGTATTACCATGACACCATACTACATTATGTAAGACTCTATAATGTTTGTGCTAAGAGGAAGGATTTGACAAGCTAATTAATTTGTCTTTTCTTTTTACACCTTAAGCCCTTTTGCTTCTCAAACCCTCCTTCCACTTCAAAGCTGTGTCCACCACCAATACTGGCAGTTGAATAACCCACACATTTTCAAGGTATTCAGAGGAGTCACCTTTCGGTTCAGAAAGGGAACTTGCACTATGGGAACAAATGTCAACAGTTGTTTCAGAGGAAACCATATGATTCAAAAGAAGATACTCAGTGCTCTGAATATTTCAGCAACATTTGTAATATTTATTTGTTATGGCCCAACATTCACATAGAAGACCTCTGATTATTAATTTGTGCTGATATTGGAATATAAGTAAATATATTTATAAGTATAATATAAATATAGGTAAAATGGTAAGCCCAGCCATATCTGTAGGTACTTCCATTTTTAAGGAAAAGGTATAATTTTATAGAGATTTATATATTGATTTGATCTTCATGTTCGCAGCTCAGTTTTTAATTTGATGAATTACTGTAGTTTTGGAAAGTGGCAGTTCCATGGTTTATTTCACCAAGTTTTTTCATCCAGCAGGCATTCAGCAATGTCAGTGTGCAAGGCATACAGTGTGTGCTTCTCCAGGCACTGCAATACAACTTACCCTGCGTGAAGATCCTATAATAACTTTTTAGTTTCTACGTTTCTAGTTTGAAAAATTGAATCAAATTCTGTCTTCTAAAGAGTTAATCGTGTCTACATTTAAACATTAAATTACTTAAAAAAACATTGAATTATTAGTCTCAAAATGCCATTGTGATATAACTGGCACCATATAGCTATTCAAAATGTTCGATGGAATAAGACACACTAAAGTAAATTATTAACCTCTCTAAAGTATTAAAAAGAACAGCTTTCATGACATATGTGAGGGTTTTTTTTAATTTATGGTTTCACACTATTTTTTTCTTTTTATTAGATTCCTCCTTTCCATGAATCAAGCACTATCATAGGTCATTTCTTCTTTTACTTATAACATTAGACAGAAGTAAATAGCTGTGAACTATGAAAGCAAGTCTTTTAATTTCCTTGTTAAAAGCCAAAGTTTAGCTTTCTGATACAGCCATTCCGAGATGCTACAAATCGGGAGCTGGAGGCTTGGTGCCATGCAAGGAAGGCCACAGCCACACCATTAAAAATGGAGAAAGGGCTTCATTTGTTCTTTAATTTATCCTTGTTCATTGGGGATAAGCAGAACACACCAGAGTATGGCACTCAAGGAAAAGACCCTTCATGTCTCTGAGTCTAAAGTGAGGACACCATGGCAAGCCAGTATAGATGGTCTAAAACTTCTCATATATTCCCTTCTGACAACTTGTCTATTCAGGAATGCTCTGGGGGGTTGATGCTGAACTGGGGTTCATTATCATATAAACTTGAACCAAAGGTATTTTTCTGAGGGAAATAAATTTATCAATCTCCCAAATATATGGAGTTCTTATGGTCTTTTTATGCAATCAAGTCTTCAAGATGCCTATTAAAAACCATGTCATTTTAGGGGTACGTAGGTGGCTCAGTTGGTTAAGCAGCCGCCTTCGACTAGGGTCATGATCTCACAGTTCGTGGGGTCAATCCCCACATCGGGCTCTGTGCTGACAGCTCAGAGCCTGGTGCCCGCTTTGGGTTCTGTGTCTCCCTCTCTCTCTGCCTCTCCCCTGCTTGTTCTCTCTCCCTCTCAAAAATAAACATTAAAATAATAATAATAATAAAATAATTAAAAAACCATGTCATTTTACTTGAAAACAAAGGATAATGAACAACAAAATTCTTAAAATTCTGGGATGGAAAAGTCTTAATTATAAACCAAACATTTTTCCACTTTAATGAATTCCTAATCTGGATCAACATCTCATTTGTACTTTATAATAACATCTACGTTCTGACTTAAGAAGGTTCTGGTCCAGAGATTTCCCAGGTTATAGATCAGTGTCAAATCAGTATATGTATGGATGAGCCATTCAACTCCCAAGTTCTCAGATTCTTGGCCTTTGCAGCCTCAGTGAACCCTCCCTCCCCCATACCTTCCCCTCCCACACAAACATCATTTCAATCACCATACCCATAGCTACTTCTTGGACCTTGATTACCTCCATCCCCTAATTTTAACTACTCCATCCCCTAATTTTAAACTCCCACATTTGTCTTTATTTTGTCCAAAGTTTAATAGTGAGTGTTAGGTCTGTCTATTTTGTTTACCACTGTATTATATATAATTTATCTTTCAGAGCCTCGCTTCTTGATATTATATTCTATATTCTATATTTGTTTATCATCTCTCATTCCCCTTGTACTATAAAATACATGGGGTCCTGAACCTTGTTTTAATCATTGCTGTGTCCCCAACATCTAGTAAAGTACCCAAGTTATCACATGTGCTCAGTAAATATTAGTTGAATGAATAAATAAATGAGTGCCACATCAACATAGCACCCTGAACATGACCTGTTGTTAACAAATATGCATCGCATAAGTGAATAATGAATAATAACAGCCAATACTTATTGAGTGTTTAAACTGTGCTGGCTAATTCTAATTGCTGTAACTGGTTTAATCTCATTTTATCTTCAAAATTCCCTGTGGAGTATATGGTATTATTATTGCCATTTTACGGATGAACAAACTTAATTATGCAAACATACAAATAAGCCAAAATAAACTTAGACACTGTGTAATTTCAACTAAGGCATAAAGAAAAGAGGAGAAAAGACCTGAAGATTCCCACAGCTTCCCATAATGTAGGAGTGGGCTAATGCCTACCCAGGACAGTGGAATGTGGGTACCTTAATTCCATCCCAAGCAAAAATTTCTGTACCTCAATCTTTTAAAAATAATGCTCACTGTAATGTATCCAAGTCTCTTTTGAGAAGCAGTTAGGACAAATGCATAGTCTGTTTCCATGGCCAAATATCTCCAGCATGGTTGGATGCCACTCACAAAGAAGAAAGGACAAAGATTCACAGTTCTGAGGTATCTATTCTTAAGTATTCTGTCCTCTAACCCATTCCCTTTCCCCAAAGCAGAAGTGCATTTAATGCTTTAGACCACCAGAACTAGTGAATGAGAACTAATGTCAACTAGTACAACCTCTAAGCAGTGAACTATTTCTAAGACGACTGGGCCCCATTCACATACTTCTTGTAAGATTACATTTACCACTTTCTTTTTAAAGCATCTCATACTTACTGAGAACAGAATCTTTGCCATCTGCAGCAGTGCAGTTTTGATCCATATTGAGGATTTTTCCTAGGACTTTCTCTTTAGTATTTTGGTTGGGGATAGTTTATGCTAATGATAAAAGAAATGAAAAGTTCTTTTTTGGTTTCGTCTTCACTTCCACTGGAAAAGTAATCACTGACATTCAATAGCTTAAGGGAAAATTAACCTTACCACTGAATTAAACTTTATGATGTGTGAATTTTAATTAGGTGAGTTTTTCAATTGCTCCTATAACAAGCTAAGTTGTCAAATAAAAATAAACTGAACCGTGGAGAAAGGAATTGATGTCAAAGATCTCATTAAAAGGTAAAACAAAGTAAAACACATTGTAGCTGGAATGATTAGGACTTGAGTGGTTGACAGCACAGAAGCGGCAGTGGATTTTGAAACTTTTATAGTTTAACTTACGAGAGTCATAAAGATTCCAGTTTGTATAGAAAGAAGGTGAGGAAGAATATAATGCCACTGCAGGGTACAGTCAAATCTTATCTCTCCAGGACCACCCATCAATGAGGAAAGAAATTAGTCATGAGCCATACAAAAGTCAAAAACAAAATTAATTTAGGCATTTTGGGGGATAAAACATACACAAACACATCATTCACTTTTTAACTCCATAGAAAATATAAAGCTCTGTTCAACAAAAAGTAATATATATGCATCAATCCCATGCTTTTTTTTGGTAGAGTGACCAGGACAAGTCTGAAGAGACGTGTTGCCTTACTTAACAAAGGCCCCTCCTTCTTCCTACCATCTATTAACGTCTTCTCCTATTTTATTGTTTGTTAGTCAATTCATTAGGTGACAGGTGTCTCCATAATTCATGGCTCCTTCTCTTCTAATTGCAAAAAACAAAAACAAAAACAAAAACAAAATGCATGCATGAAACAAAACCTTCCTTTGACCGTATGGCTCCCACTAGACTACATTCTAGCTCTGTCATTTCCTTTTCAACCAAGCTCCTTGAGAATAAAACTAACCCTAATTCTATCCTCAAAACACTGTAATCCACCTTCTGTCCCTGTGTCTTCTTCCCAACTACTCTCAAAATTCCACTAATGGTTTCTGTCTGCAAATCCAAAGAGCAATTTTTAGTTTCTATCTATTTGATTTCTTTTGCAACATTTGTCATCATCTCCTACTCACTCCCTGGGTTTTTGAAAGACTGATTTTCCACTCACATTTCTATCTACTTCTCCTCCATCTCTTCCATTGACTCCTCTTCTTCTCCTCTATACACTGAAACAGTATGCAGTCAAGGATTCTATCCTTTCCTCTTTGAAGCCTGATTCCCAGATATTTATACCTCAGGTCCCAGAAATCTATATCCAGCAGCCCAATTAACATGACCCATTGTGATTTTCCATAGACTTTTAAATTTAGCATGGGTCAAAAGGATTTTATCAACCCCTCTACAAATATTTCCTCCTCCTCCAACTCTACCTAAGCAAATGATCCTGCAATGCCCTTAGGCACCAGAGTCAGAAGTCTGGGAGGAGCCTGCACCCTTATTGTCTTTTACATTCTCATGTCAGTTCAGCATAGCTTTTTTTTTCTTTCTACATCTCATCAATACTCTTCAATAAATTCCCACATCTAATACCATCTACCTTAGTTTTGACTTTTATAACTTACCTTGTGAATTGTATCCGTAGTCTATATATGTCTTCCTGTCACCAGTATAATCTTTCTCCTTTCTATTGTCTCTCTGCTTCCACATTGCTGTTTCTCAAAAGCATATCTAAGAATTTCTTCCATCTGAATTTCTGTAACATCTAAATATCTTTCCCTTAACACCCAAAGACTTTATGAGAGTCTTGTGGGTTAAGGTAAAGCAATTAGACTGTATTTGAAGTGCAATGAGACCCACTGAAAAGTTTCATTCAGGCGGGTGTAATAATTTGATTGATACTTTGATAAAATCACTCTAGTTGTAGGGAGTGAATTATAAGGTGGAAAAGATTAGAAGTGGGGACATCATTTAAGGAGGTTGGCAGTCAAGGTGATGGTGGCATTCGCTAGTATATGAATTGTTGAGACGGAGAGGTGAACAAATTCAAGAAATTCTATGGAGATAAAGGCAAAGGGTCTTGCTTTTGGGTTTGACGTACAGAGTAAGAAAATGAGAAGACTCAGGAATAAATGGCTCCAAGTTTTACGCTAAAGCAAGTTGTCAGATAATTGTGCTGATTACTCAATTTGAGAAAAAAGACTGTGACAGGAAGTTTTGATGGATGAGGGTGTGGGGATTGGAGAGAATCAGGTGATCTGTTTTAAGACATTAAAATTTAAAATTCCTGTTAGACATTTCTATGGACTGAACTATGTCCTCCCACCCTATCCATATGGTGAAGGCCTAACTCCCAATAGGACTATATTGGAGATAGGGACTTTCAGAAGATAATTAAAGGATGTCATAAAGGTGGAGGTGATCTATAAAACTGGTGTCCTTTTAAATTCTCTTTCTTCCTCCCTCTTCCCCTCTCCCTTCTCTCTCTCCCCTCTTCCCTCCCTCCTTCTCAGCAGCAAGGCTTCCTGAAGACAGCAAGCCAGGAAGAGAATTCTCACCTGAAACTGAACTTTGATCTTTGGCTTTCCAGCTTCCAGAACTGTAAGAAAATAAATTTCTGTTGTTTAAACTGCCTATTCCATGATATTTTGTTATAGCAGCCTGAGCTGACTAAAGAAACATCTTGGTGAGATAATAGTTTGATATATTTCCGGATGTTTACTTTTCTCCTCTCCCAAGCTCTATTCACACAGCCATGCTATTCTGTACTCAATCGAATTAAAGTAAGGATCGAACTGTAGAATCTAGAGAAAAGAGGGAGACTTCTTGGCTTTGGATCCTTTTAAAACATTAAAAGATTCCTAGCATGGATAAAAATGATTGGGAGAGATCTACTTAAGCAGGTCAGGCCTTTGCTCTACCATGCCCTTGCCCACCCCTGCAATCCTCTTCCCTTTCCCAGCACTCAGAAAAAAAGATTCTCTGAGATGAAGAAGAACAAAGAGATGGCAGTGATGAGAGTAGAGAGGTTGGTAGTACAGGTCAAGAGGGCTAGACATAAATGGGTCACATGGACAGGAAAGGGGACTAGCTTAGCAAAGGGCCACAGTGAGGAGCATTGTTAACTACCTAGGAACCATGTGGAAGTCATCATCTGATGACTGCCCTGGCCTACTTTTCATGCAATCACTGTCCATCCCTTGTGCCCAGAGGTTATGCAAGCTGCTCTTTTCATCAATGTCTAATAAAGGCATCTCTTCAATAGCTTCTGGCACGTCTCCCAGCCACTGCTCAGCAGGAGTGACACCTGTTGGTGCTTCAGATTTTGCTTGACTCTTCTCTGACTTACCCCATATGGACAAGTACACAAATCATTTCTCAATATCACAGTGACTCACAGTACTTGAGAAAGCCCTAGATAGTTAGTGGGGGAGATGGTGGTCTTGAAGGGAGATTCCCACACCTGTAGTGAGTGGAATAGAATGCCAAATGAGGCCACTTCATGATACTTCCCATACTGAGACAATGATGAAATATATTCAAGTAGGTAGTTGGATATGATTCTGAAGCTCAAAGGAGTCACAACACAACAGAGAAATATAAAACCATGGAAATAGATGAGATCACATAATGAGAAAGTTCAGCCAAACAAAAAGGGAGAGCCAAGTCCTGAAAAATAACAATCATTAGAGAGAGCACCAAAGAACAACGAAAGAAGGAATAGCCAGTGTGGTAGAAAAATAATCAGGAGAACAGATACAGAAGTCAAGGCCAAGGAGGTCTCTGATAGGGCCTAGATGTCATACTGTAGGTTGCTGACAGGTCTAGTAAGATGAGGACAGAAAAAGAGTTTATTGGCTTCCATGACATAAAGATCAGCATCAAGGAAGATATGGGAACAGAACCAGATTGGAGGACATTGGAAAGTGAAGAAGAGTTGAGGAGGTATAGGCAGAATGTGTAGACAATTGTTTATATAAATTTGGATGTGATAAGGGGCAAAAAAAAAATGGGTTAGTAGAGAGAGTGCTTAAAAAACAAGCTTCCTTTTTTTCTCCTCCATCTTTTGGTTTTTCAACATGGGAGATATTGCAAGATGTTTAAGCTGGTGGAAATGCCCCAGCAGAGATGGAGTGATTAACTAAGTAGAAGAGAGAAACAATAGTAGAGATAAAGTTCTACATAAGGCAAAAGTACATAAGTACATAAATTTCTACATAAGGCACTGACCTTTGATTAAAGAAGGGACACTTCTTCCAACACAGCAGGAAAGAGGAAGGCAGAGTGCAGATGCAGGTAGCTGGTAAGTTTGGTGGTGAGAAGATGAGGGAATTATTCTAAAGTCTTCTATTTGTTAAAAAAAAAAAAAAGTGAGGTAAGATTATCAACTAAGAGTGCATATTTAAAAGGTGGGAGAAGAGGGAGGTTTAAAGAGAGAAGAGAAACTGATAAGAGTTGTCTTAAAGAATTCCAAACTGAGCCTAAAGAAGGATGGATATTTTTTTTCAGGTATGTGGTGGAGGGAGAAATGCAAAGAATCTGAGGATATTTTGACTATACTGAGGAGATTACTCTTCTCCGAGAGAACACTGCCTCCCATGCATGCTTTGAGCATTTTTATTATCACCTGGAACTGTGATTGCTGGTTATGTGCATGCTTTGTTATTAGACCATGAGAACATGTTGAATAGTCTATATTTCACCTCAAAATCAGTTGGCACTAAAATGTTTGCTGAAGGAGTTCATAGAAAAACCTTAGGAGATAACATAAATATAGAAAAAGCCATTCGACTCTTTTAAATTTCACAAGATATAGACTGGACTTCAGCACCTGGGTTGCCATGAAGATGGGAAGCATAACCCTAAACCTGGAATGATCAAACCCTAAGTGAAGAAATGCCATCAGAGCAGAGAATGCTGAAAAAGCCTGAGGCCAAGGAAGATCAGTGAGCCCTGAAAACTATTGCCTTCTCAACGTGGGCAGAGGTAATGTAACATTGAGAAAACAATCCTCTGATGGTTAATGGCTACATGATCTATTTCAACATGCTAGGGTTTCAGGACTAAGGGGTGTTTTACAACCACCAAAAGAAGCTCCTTGTTGTAACTCAAGTTAAAATATGCTGAGCACAGGGTTTTTATTACAAGGGATCTTAGTAACTTACTTAGCTTGTCTGACCACAGGCAAAAATAGCTTCAGGGAGTGTTATAGAAAATTGGCCATTGGAGGGAGAATGGGGATGGGGAGAGTGAACTACAGGATAAAAACAGATCACTTCAGTAGATATGTATTTAGTACCTACTGTGTTCCAGGCACTGCATTCAGTTGTAAAACCTCAAAGTATACAGCTTATGTCAAGACAACCTGCTCCAGTTCACCAGGGGCAATGTGTTATGTTTATTGTATCCACCTCTGTGTATGTAATATATTATATTTACTTATACTCTATGTCTACTTCTCCCAGAAAATGTTCCTTAGAATACTAGAGTCCCATGAGATATTAATAAACATTCTGAGGAGAGGAGAGTTTCCAAACACAAGTAAGTTTTGGAAGTATTAGGTTAAACAATGAGTTTCTTTATGGCAGGACATCTAGGAGACTTTAAAGGGCTAATAAGTGTCGAAGTTTTCTAAAAAAAGGGGAGGAAAATAATAATTCAGCATTGCCAGACTTACTTGATTATGGACTTTTTCCATGAAACAACTTTTAACACCTCAAAGGATTAGTGTTTCATTGCTTGTGGAATTCTAAATTGTCTAATGTGTGTTTTATATTAAATATATACAATAGTGTGTATTATATGTTCATATGTGCTAATTATCTTCTTTTCCTATTTGAGCCCCAACTTTGAACAAATTGTGTAGATATTTTATTCATCACCATGAACCATCAGTTCATTTTAAAAAGATGCTTTCATTTTAATTTATATATTTTTATATCAACAGCAAAGAGTTATAATTATATATATTCTTTTTTTTTATTTAAAAAATTTTTTTAACATTTATTTTATTTTTGAGACAGAGAGAGACAGAGCATGAACGGGGGAGGGGCAGAGAGAGAGGGAGACACAGAATCGGAAGCAGGCTCCAGGCTCTGAGCCATCAGCCCAGAGCCCGACGCGGGGCTCGAACTCACAGATCGTGAGATCATGACCTGAGCTGAAGTCGGACGCTTAACTGACTGAGCCACCCAGGCGCCCCTATATATTCTTAACAAGTTCATAAAAAGGACAATGGAGTAAGAAAAAAGGCCTGAGATATTTTATCTTAAACGAGAACACCAAGTCAATATTCAGGTCTCAGGAGAGATACACTTCACAATATCAACTAATCCAAGTATTTTACAATATTCAAGAATGTTAAGATTATTTCAAAGCCTTAGACACCCAGCAAAATGATACTTGATGCCTTTCCTAGAAACTTTTATCCAAAAATGTCATGGTATTCCAAAAATGTTTAAGTCAGTTTTACAAATAATTTTCAAAATTCCTTATGCCCACAGACACTCAGTTTGACCAAATATGGCCCTGTCCATATTTATTAATTTTCAGGTTTTATCCTCCTAGGTATTCCTGTGTTTCATGTGATATTAGCCATCGTCAGCTGTGTAGAGCCAGATGATGTGACTGAAGACCAAGTGTGGCAACTACACAGTTAATATAAATGCATGACTCTCAAACCAAATGATTCAGGGATATACATTACATTTCATGATTGAGTTCTCTTTGGGGATTACATTTACCATATCTTTTCACTCTGGCACAATTGGCACAGACTTAAAGGCAGTTTATAATGGAAGTAATTTGGAGTCAAGAAGGGGTCAATGAGGCCCTGAAGAGTATAAAAACAGTGATACTCAGAGGACTCCAGTAGAAGGCCATTTAAACAAAAGGAAGGAAGGACAGAAAAGAGATTATGTGCCACACATTTTAAACGCAGGGCGTTTTTGAAAAATCATCATAGTGCTTAAATACATGTACTGGTTTCCCATTATTTGCAGCATCAAGTCCAGACTTTCTCATTTGGCAGACAAAATCTTTCACCATGTATTTCTTTCATTTTCTGCCCTCACCATACTATCCTTCTCCTTACTTTCCCTTTCCCCAGATTATACTAAGTTTCTCATTGTTCCTCAAAAACACCCACTTTCCCCATACCTTTGCCCACTGTTCCTTTAACCTGGGATTCTGTTCCTTCTCCTTGCCCCTGAAGATTCACAGAAGATCTCACCTCTCCTCTGGACATTTCCCTGACTCTCTTTGGCAGTTTATTTCTTTGTTCTTTTTCACCCACAAAACTTCAAACATTTCTCATCTATAGAACTGTTTTTATTCCCACTAGACTGAATTTCTCAGAAACAGGGACAAATGACTTACTCACCTTTGTGCCTCTGCCACCTGGCCCAGGGCTTGGCCCATGGAGGAAATTCAACAAATGTTTAATAAGCAAATATTGAATAAATGTTTAAATGAACAACCTGAACTGAAAAATAGTCCTGACACTTTGTGTTATTTAACTATCATTTTTATTTCTTTTGAGAGAGAGAGTGTGGTGAGGGAGCGGCAGAGGGAGAGAGAGAATCTTAAGCAGGCTTCACACCCAGAAAGAGCCCCATGCGTGGGCTCAGTCTCCCAACCATGAGATCATGACCTGAGCCAAAATCAAGAGTCAGATGCTTACCTGCTTAACCCACTGAGCCACCCAAGAGACCCTACTTAATATGTAAACTAATATGTAAACTGAGATATAAAAAGATATTAACTTACCTGAGATCACATCATTACTTGCTATTGACACAATTTTGTCAGCAGTATAATATTTTCCTCCCCCTACTTTAACTCTGTCTAAAATTATACTTAGTTAAAAGCCCTAGAAAAGAACCTCAGCCAATTTTAGCTTTACAATCTCTACAAACAATGTATTGACATAAATAAATTTCCAAATCCTGCATTAGCTCTCTGTAACACACAAAGAATATACAAATTTATATTTAGAGACTGTTGTAGTCAGGTTGAGCTGCTGCAGCGGATATTCCATAGAGTGGGTTCTTTATAAACAAGAGAAATTTATTTCTCATAGTTCTGGAGGCTGCAAGTCCAAGATCAGCGTGCTAGCATAGTGGGGTTCTGGCGAGAGTCCTCTTTTGGATTGCAAACTGCCAACTTCTCCTCATAGCCTGACATAGCAGACAGGAAGCAAGCTACGCCTCTGGCTTGCTCTTTAAGGGCACCGATCCCATTCATGGGATCCACCCTCATGACCTAATTAGCTCCCAAAGGCCCCACCTCCAAATGCCACCACTTGGAGATTAAATTTCAACATATGCATTTTGAGGAGACACCAATATTCAGTTCATAATAAAGACCACTGTTGTTGACTTTGTTTAAATGATTCTTAGCAACACCAATGGCTTGGGGAGTGTTGCCCATCAGTGTCTCTTCCAGACAGAAATGTAAAGCCTAGAAGTACCTAGACAAATTACCTCCAGCCCCTAATGTGAGGTTCCCTAATTCTAATTCCAATGGTTTCTAATCCTTGTCTTGGAACTTCAAAAGCTGTCACATAAACACTCCTAATTTCCCTGAAAGCTCTCAGGGCTTTTTATTTTCCCAGAAATTGGGGTATTTGGGGATGGTCACATCATACCCACTCTCCCCCCCATTGGTTACATGAAAGTTACAGTGTACTTCCCCTAGTTTCAGTTCTGAAAAGCCTAAAACGGTTTCAAACACTTATCTAGAGTATGTAGCGAACACTTACTCTGGTAATGGCTTAATTTGAGAATTGAGTATTTAACACAGAATAATAAGTAGAGACCATATAATGGAACAGTTAAGGCTATTGGCTGTGGAGTCAATATGTAAAGCCAATAGTCTTAACTGCGATACTATACTGACACTGTAAACCAACGTCATGCTATATGATGTTTTACTGTGAGCCTGGCATGTGCATAAGAAGCATAGAAATAATGAACACAGAGGTGATGATGATGTTGAAAACAATGATGCCAAAGACAATCTTCTGCACAGAGAACTAAAATTCTATCACTAAAATTGCATATGCAGTGCTTTCTCCATGGTGGATATTTAATAAATTGTTGCTTTATTTGGACTTTCTTAGACACACATTTAGGAAAAAAATAAAAACATTTGTGGAACCTCCTAGAAGATATTTTATTTTAATGTTTACTCATTTATTCTGAGAGAGAGAGAAAGAGCTTGAGCACAGGAAGGGCAGACAGAGAGGAGGAGAGAGAGAATCCCAAGTAGGCTCCATGCTGTCAGCACAGAGCCAGATGCAGGGCTGGAATTCATGAACTGTGAGATCATGATCTGAGCTGAAACTAAGAGTCAGACGCTTAACTGACTGAGCCACCCAGGTGCACCCAGAAGATATTTTATAGTAAAGACTTTGAAGGACAAAATAAACTTTCTATTTTATTTCAAACTCCAAAAGGTCAATGACAATTCTGGACATACAGTCAATGCTCAAGGGTTAAGTGTATGAAATGTTGAGTAGTAAATACATGTCAGAATACTTTGCCCTAGACAGAGCGAGGAGAGTAGTACATCCTGTCTCACATTTTCTTATATATTAGTCTTTTATATTTGGGAAATTAATATTTTTTGGTTTTTTACAATTTGCCAACAACTATATCATAATTTGATTTTGGTTTTGGCACAAATTACAACTGAATACACCATGGGGGTTGGTTCACTAGAGGTAGCCTAACCTGCTAGCAAGCATCCACTTTTCAATGCATTTAATTATTTTTTCATTTTGACTGTACATGGGGAAACTTCTGAAATCATGAAATTCATTTCTTGGAAAAATACCCTTGCAAGTAAAGTCAACCTTTTCTTGTTGTGATGGGAAGGAAGTCATTGCCCAAGGATGATATTGAGTAAAGCAATTGGATGTGAGAAAACATATCCCGGTAAGACAGGAAGGAGTTCAGGATAGTGCTAGCACGTTTTCTTCTACACATGCACACTTCACTAGTTCCTTTTTGCTGCAGTATACTGTTAATGATTACACATGAAATATATGTTTTAGATAAATTATTAGGATAAATAGCAAATTTGCTGATGCCTCTATGATGAGAATGACTCTACCATGTTTTCTATTAGAAAAAAGAACAAATAATTTGTAAAATTATGTCAGTAGGTGCTTTAGCTTGTGTAAAATTATGAGTGAAAAAATAGTAAATATTGTAAAGATGTTAGATTATAAGAACATATCCCACAACTGTGTGGGACTCAACATCAATTTTATTTAGGAAAAGTCAAGAGGCTATAGAAACATTATCTCTAAAGCTATAGTTGGTATATTACTAGTTCAGGTACAGAAATAATTTTTATCATGCGGCAATATTTTTTTTTAATTTGAAGGACCATATAACTTTATATAATGTGAAGTAAACTGGAAAGGCAGCATCTTTAGACCATAACCTCATACATATGTTATCCTCCCAAGCTAAAGAAACACATAAAGAAGGTTAAAATAACATTCAGCCCCAAATGAAACTAGTTGGAAGAAATTGCCTTAGTGAGAATACCTAGGGGAGAGAGAGCATAAGTTTTCAGGTGGCCCAAACCAAACTGACCTCAACTTTAGGGCCGTGCAGTTGACAGGGTATTTAAACCAGGCTTATTTACCATTCCACAAAATGCAGGGTACCAAGAGGCCATATTTCTTTGGCAGACATATATGAAAGTGTAGGTCATGGTAGATCTCTTTTGAGACTGCTTTAATAAATGTTTTAGCCAAAAGTATAAAAATATATTGCTTCCCATAACTGTGAATTTAAGGTTCTGCCAACAATACACCAAATATGCACAAGCTCTTCCATTCTTATGATAGAGTGTCAGTTAATATGGTTTTGCCTTCCCCTAATATGACTCTCTCCTAGCCTTCCAAACCAAGGTACGATGACATAAACACTATGGAAAAAATCTAAGCACTGATGCCAATGTTTGGAAGAATGAAAACATTTTTCTATTACCACATTGCTAAATGATTGATGAGCATTAAGCCATTAGTGGGTGAGGTGAAATCTAAAAAGAGAATTTTTTAGAAAGCTATGTGGTTGGAGGTGGAGTTCCAGCCACAGATGATAGTGGCACGCCCATTAAGAGACTTGCATGGAAAGAGAATCATGAAGATTCTGTGAACTCCAATGTAAGTCATGAAAAGCTAGTTAAAAGTGCAGAAAACCAGGGAACTGGTTTCAAAGTGGCAACAATTACAATAATAAGGGATTAGAACAAGCTGTTTTGGATCTTTGAAAATATACTGAGGTTTTTTGCTAACCCATAAATTTATTAGTCATAATTAATAAATATTCCAAGAAATGCAAAAATAATTACAAAGGGCAAAATGATAACTGTCATTCATAACATTCCTTAATAACCAATCATTTCACAAGCCATCTCCTTCCTTCCATAAAGCTCTTTGCCATTTCATCCCTCCTATTCTCTACCTCCTTAGGTAGAAGGTCCACTTATGTTTTTGTTTGCTTTTTGTTTGTTTTTTGAGATCCCTCCTGACTATGGGTCACTGCACAGAAAGTGAAATTTTGGGCAAGAGTGTGTCTTTGCTCAACCTACCTGTCTCAGTGTGGTCCTTTGATCCTTCGTTGATCAGGTGTTCAACCAGTTCTCAGGTTCCTTTCAGAGGGACTTGTTCCAGATGTAGCTGTATATTTGTTGGGTCCGTGGAAGGAGGTGAGGTGAAGATCTCCCTACACCGCCATCTTGAACCACCTCTCCTAGGAAGTATTTTAACAGCATGTGTCAATATGACTACATCACCCTTAACTAAAAGTTGCATTTATTTATAGCATATTTATTCCGCATTCTGATTAATCAGCATTGAAATTAAGACATTCAAAAATGTAATTCTCATTTTGGAGCCATGATCTGCTCCCGTTTATATCCACAGTGGCTGTCAATCAGAATTGTATACATGAACTAAAGAACAGGTCATAGCCTCATGAGTTTCTAAATACTTGGAAAATAAATTATGTTGATGAAAAATCATTTAAAAAGTTTAAACTCCCAGTTTGATAAATATAAAATGTTAATAAAAAAAAATAGTAGCTATTTTTGAGAACTTATCTTGTGCCAGCCACAGACCTAAGTGATATATATATACTTTATTTTCATTTAACCCTCTCAACAACCCATTTTGATCCTATTTTACAGATGAGGAAATGGGTACATAGATGTGAAAAACTGCACCCAAAGTCACAGTAGGTAGGAACAGAGTCAGGAACTAAGGCAGTTTAACTGACTATTGAACCAGTACTGTCTTACATGAATGTTGATTTCTAAGAATTGTTTAAAATAAAATCTTCTCCTGTATATGGATCTATGGTAACATGTTATTGTGTCCATGTCAAAAAGAATATTCAATATGGCTATGGGCAATATTAAAATATAATGTAATCATTTTTAAAAATTGAATACTGTGCCAGTTATTAATACTTCTCTACTCCAAATTCACTTTTTTCAGTTGCTCTGTGAAAGTGGATCTGAAACCTCTATTTTTTTTTCCCTGCCAGCTGACACTGCAGCTCTCTCAGTAGAGGACACTGGAAAGACATAGCGGAAGGAAAAAAATCCGCTTCCGGGTTTACACTTTCTCACCAGGCAGGCTCCCACCGCACAGGCTTCTTCTCCAGCGCCAGGCTCCTACAGTGCGGAATGGCCAGCAGCTACCAACGGCCAATAGCTTTCCCGGGCACACCCCTCATGTGGTACTTCAGAGTATTTCTGATGAGAAACCTCCCCGTGAACAGCCTTCCCTCAGCACACCACAGGGTCAGTTTTCTAGCACATTGCACAGTGTAGCAATCATGGTGACTTTTTTACCGTCCAGTGTCTATGTTCTCTCCAAGGCCTGGATTGCAGTCTCAGGAGAATGGGGACTCCTCACTGAGTGTCTATCCCACGCTTAGGAGTAGTGACTACTTACATCTTCTTTTCATGTATTCATTAGAGTTCTCTCCACTACTTACTAGCCAATCCCACACTTTACCAATCCCTGATATAGTTAATAATATGTTACATTTAATCTTCTCAAATGACTGTGTGGGGTTTTTTCTCTCCTAATTGAGTTCTGGTAGCAAGAGATGCTTACCTCAACTGAGAAATTTTATTGACAGTACTCTTGTCAGAAGTAATTACCTACATGTATTTTATTAAACTAAAAAAAGTGAACTTACTAGGAAATACAATAAAACATTGTTTCCAAAGGTGCATTTTATTTATAATTATTAATTTACTTGAAAAGTTAAATGCAATAATCATCAATTCAAGTTAAAATCTGTAATATCTTTATTTTATGAAAAGGAAGTATTTTTGTTTACTGTTTTCTTATTACAATATTTAATGCGGAGTAAATAAGGAAAGCTAGGTAGCCTATTGATCATGACTAAATATTATAAGGCATTTAAGTTAATAATTACTAATTATTTAAATTTATTCAAATAAAACCTAAATATACCAAATTTAGTAGGTATATGCTATAATCATTATCAGGCTCTCCAACTTAATATATATTTAAATGCATTTTAAAACCATTAACCATTAGACCATTAAACATAGCCTGAGCCCATATTTCACAAAGCCTTGGGAATGTTTCAAGCCAGAAAGAAAAAATATATATATTAGTTGAGTTTAATTCTTTTCAGCCAGTTATGCCTAGGGAAATACATATTGGAATGTAGAAAGTCAGTTCTCATGTGTTTGAAGTGAAAAATTAATCAGCAGGTTTGTGGAACTTGTTAATACAGCTATTGGTAACTTCTTATATCCATAAAAGTCAAATCTAAGAGAAAGTTGGCAGAGAGCAACTGATTTTCAAACACAGTGAGTTTCATCACTGGTCTGACTTCTCAGTGACCATGACTGAAAGGCAAATGACCAGCAGTGCTTACTGAGGAGTTCACTGCCCATTGAAAACATATGACTCTTAAAACTTTTGTTTATGAACAGAAGTGTGACTTTAAGGATTGGAAAAATCTATTTTAACAAAAACTAAACTTTTCTGAAACTTAAGACCACCTTGTGCTGTGACTTTCTCAGTTCTCATAAAACAAACTAGGCTTTACTTTGTCATTACTTAAAAGGAAAACCACCAAAGAAAATCCAAGGTGCGACTACATGCAGTGATTCAATAAATAGCCCTTTTTGTGGAATCAACATTTAATATTGCCTTCAAAATAGTGTTCAAAGCTGTCCAACCACACACATAGTCTACGTGGACTGCTCTGGTTCCCTGATTTCCAGTTCAGACATTGACTTCTTGGAAATTGTGAAGTCAAGGAGCAGAAGTGGAAATGTTCTAAGATTGATTCAACTGAAGGTGCTGGAAAAGTAGCAGGCTTTGGTATACAATAGCATATGTATTCAGATGAGAAATGTATTCAGATCATTTCTGGATGGAATCTAAGCTTCCTCCCTTAGCACTGTTACCCTCGGACAATTCACTTAACATTTATGATCCTTGGTTTCTTCATCTATAAAAGAGACATAATAATTCCAACCTCAGAGTTCCTGTATGGAATAAATGAAATACTCTATGTAAAGTTTCCTACACACAGTAACTGTTAGCTTCCTTTTATCCTCATTCCTGGTAACCTGCTTTTGTCAAACACCAGTTCAAGTGTTCTGACAAGACTTAGATAACGACGAAAAGGAGGTGGAAAGGAAGATTTTGGAAGTCACAAAAATTAGGACTAAAATATGGGGAGACAAGCTGAGGAAAGTAGAGGGCAATTTAGACAGTAAAATGAATTTGTTGCTGTTCTGCTCAGATTATTATTTTTCCTTTTTATACTCTAAACTTTCTGCCATTGCATTTTTTGATATCCAATAACTTTCAAGGAAAAACAAATAGAATATACCTCACCACACAATCAAAGCACAGTTTACCCAAGAAACCACAGGCTCCATGTGTGATTATTTATATAATACGGGCATCTTCTAGGTTAATAGGCAAAGAAATTCCTGTGTGACGTGAGAGATTCTAATTATTAGAATGCTTTTATTCTGTTTTAAATTATATGACAAAGACCAGTCACGCTTTTTGTCAACATACACACAAGCATAGTTTTCAACCTTAATATTATCATTTGTATTGTTTTGCTCATTCCTTTTTCATAAAGCATTTAACACCGAAAAGAATTCACTAGTCCACCATCAACAGATAATTTTAAGACAATACAAAAAAAGAACTTTTATTTTAAAGTGAAGTCTAATAATTAAGTAGACTCAGAGAACAACATGTAGTATATAGAAAATTTTAAAAAGAAAGAAGCCACTTGAACATGGAATTCTGAAAAGGGGTCATTTAGACACCAGAATTTTGTCTATAAAGCATGCTTCACCTAGTCCAAATATCTGTGTATAATATTTACATGGTCTTTTAAGTAGAAACTTTATGAGAATGACTTAACGATTTATTCATGATTAAGCCCATCTTCTATAAGAGTTATGTTTCTATTTTGCACTTCCGTCTAAACCAACTATATAGTAGTCAACATTCTGATATTTATCTTTAGCTTTTCCTCATGAGTCTAGAGATAGACCTTGTCGGGTCCAGATCATCTTTTGTAGGCCTTGTGCTCTTGTCCAACACAGTCTGGCCTTTTCTGATACTTCTCCTTTTTAGTTCTGAACTCTTAGCAGTGTTCACAAACAGACTTATTAAACTAGTCTGGTTTTTCTTTGCCTCTCAAACAACTACCTGTTCTGAGATTGCATTCTCTCTGAGAGATCATCGCTCTACAGCTCTGGTCCTTATGACTTCTTGGAGATCTTTTCTTCTTTTTTTAAGTTGTAAGACTTTGGTTGGAGAATTTTAAGCCCCTCTTGATAGGTAAAATAAAATTATGACCTTCCTAGAGTCATAATTGAAAATAGGTCCTTCCATTACTCAACCCTTTGACACTTCATGTGCAATCCATTCTACACAACATTCTTTGACAACAGTGTCAGTCCCTAAAGGTCTAATGTTGTAATGGATGATATATGTAAGATCTTAAGCCCAATATTTTGGTAAATGCCTATAAATTTTATTTTAGGCAAATTTTGATATAACACATTTTAACCATATTTATCAAAAATACATTTTGTCTGTGATTTCTTCTGATATATATTTTTAATGGCCATTAACATTCTATAAGATGTTTTAATTTTTTTAATGTTTATTTTTGAGAGACAGAGAGAGCACAAGAAGGTAGGAGCAGAGAGAGAGGGAGACACAGAATCCGAATCAGGCTCCAGGCTCTGAGTTGTCAGCACAGAGCCTGACACAGGGCTGAAACTCACAAATGGTGAGATCATGACCTGAGCCAAAGTTGGATGCTTAACTAACTGAGCCACTCAGGCGCCCCTCTATTAGAAGTTTTAAACATAGGTTATCTATAAGTAAGCCATTTGAGAAATAAGGAAACCAAATGATGGTAAGTGGAAATTATTAAAATAATACATAGATCAGCTTTGCCCCAAAATTTTACTAAAATGGCTGAAATCAGTGTCTCAAACTAAATCTATATGATTTACTTTCTATCAACAGGAACTAACACTATCTCTTTAAATATATGTGTGTTGAAAGCACGTTTGGAGCCAATTAAGAGACTACTTCAAAAACACTTGCTTTATGTGTACACAGAATTAAATCAATAAATATTTGAAAAAGGCAACCATAAGAGTCAAAAGATGACAAGCACCAAAAAAGTAAGAACACATGAATAGTTTTCAACTATTCACAAAATTATAGAGAGGATAAAGTTTAAGAAACATGGGAGAATAACATAGTGACATGTAACACACAGATGCATTGTATTTTTATTAGCAAACAAGAAATCAAGGAATAAATTCAGAATGTTACACATGACTTTTTCTTTGGCTCATTGTTTTGAAATAATTTCAACCCTACAAAAATGTTTAAAGTTAATTAAAGAATATATCCTTTACCAGAACATGAGTGGCTCAGTTGGTTCAGCGTCTGACTCTTGATTTGGGCTCAGGTCATGATCCCAGGGTCATGACAAGCCCCATGTCAGGGTCCATGCTGAGCGTGGAGCCTGCTTAAGATTCTCTCTCTCTCCCTCAGTCCCTCTCCCCTGCTCGTGTTCCCTCTCTCCCTCTCTCTCTCTCTCTCAAACAGACAAAAACAACAAAAAAACTATTTAGAAAATATATCCTTTACCAATTTTTTAGTGTTTTATGAAATTTGTTTTATCATTCTCTGAGAAGGTATGTCCTAAGAACAAGAATATTTGCTTATATAACCATAGTACAATGATCAAATTCAGTTAAGTGTAACATTGATAAAATACTTTTATCTAATTTGACTTAATCTATAGTCTATATGCCAATTATTCCAACATACTTTGTAATATTTTTTCCCCCTCCAGTCCATGATCCTGTCTAGGATCAAGTATTACATTTAGAAGTCATGTTCCTTTAGACTCTTTTAATCTGGAAAAGTAGCTCTACTTTTTGTCGTCATTCATGACATTGACATTTTTGGAAAAGTTATATATTTTTTCCAAATATATGAGGTCATTCTGATACCACCAATTACAGTCCAGCCTCACAAGGGTTTTCCTTGACATCCCTGTTCTATATTTGTGTCTCCACAGTGAAAACCGTGGCTCCCACCATAAGCACACTTACCTATTTTCCTGCTTCCATAATAAACAACAATTTTAGAATTCCTACATTTATACAACTAGAAAAAAGAAAACTAAAAGTTTAATCTTAGAGTCAAGTTACTGTATTCAAATTATTTTGATTAGTTCTTTTTATCCTTTCAATGTAGTTATGTCATTTATTTGAAATACAATTACAGTTGACCCTTGAACAACACAAGGGTTAGGGGTATGAACCCCCCATTCAATTGAAAATCTGCATATTATTTTTTAGTCGCCCAAAACTTAACTACTAGCTGCTTACTGTTGACCAGAAGCCCTACTGATAGTCTATTAACACATATTTCATGTGTTATATATGTTATATATTGTAATCTTACAATAAAGCTAGAGAAAATGTTATTAAGAGAATCATAGAAAAACACATTTGTAATACTGTGCTCTATTTATCCAAAAAAAACCTCATGTATAAATGAAGCTGTTCAGTTCAAACCCGTGCTGTTCAAGGGTCAACTGTGCTTGAAATACTGTTTGCAATCAGTTTGGTTTGTTTTTTTTTTTACTCCGTTCTTGTTGATATAATTTTATTTTTAAATATGTAAAATATTAATATGCTTCAAAATGCCAACACTGTACATAAAGGTCTACTCAGAGACCTATCTTCCCTCCCACATCCTTTTCACCCCATTCCTTCCTTACAGGTAACCACTTTCAAAGTTTCCTGTTTTATCCTTTTATGTTTCTTTTTGAAAAAGTAAATAGATACATATATGTTTCCTTATTCCCCATATTTCTTATATAATAGGTAACTTAATATACAGATTCTTTTATATTTTGCTTTTTTCACGTAATAATGCATCCTAGAAATCACTTCCTATCAGTTCATAGAGCTTCTCCTCTTTTTTTTTTTTTTTTTTAACAGCTGGGTAGTATTCCATTGTGCATCTGCACATTTTTTTTAATTAATCTCCTATACTTAAGCATATAATAATTTGAAATTACAAGTAATGCTATAATGAATAACTATATGCTATAGTTGTGTATAGTTGGAAGTGTATCTTCAGAGTAAATTCCTAGAAGATTAAGATTTTCTCTCTCCTTCTGCCCCAGTGCCTCCTAGAAGTGGGATTTTTGGGCCAAAAGGTAAGAGTGTACAGTATATAGTTTTGATCAATTCTACTTTATCTAACATCAAGATCTAACCTTCTGATTTAAGTTCTCTTTATGTACCTGCTATATCTTCTCCTATACTTTTACTTCTAGCCTTTTTAAATCTCTTGTATATTTGGCATTTCTCCTATAAATGTATCGAGTTGTATTGTATCAACCAATTTGAAAATCCTTCTCTTTTCATAGATGATTTAGAGCCAGTCACAATTCACAATAACTAATGTTTTGTGCCAGTTCTATCATATTATTTTATGTTATAATTACTTGGTCACTATGGTTTATTTGCCATTTTTTTTTCTCCTCATGATTCTTCGCTATCTTTAAAATTTTGTTTGGTCTGGGAAAGTTTGTATCTTTGTCCTATACGCCCAATTTTGGGTTTCAACACCCAATTTTCACAAAAAGTTAATGGATATAAATAAAAAGAATGTGATCTAAATAAAAATGTTTCCGAACACTAATGAGCACTTTTATCACACATTACAAACTTAGTTTTATTTATTTTTTTAAATGTTTATTTATTTTTGAGAGCCAGAGAGACAGAGCACGAGTGGGGGAGGGGCAGAGAGAGAGGGAGACACAGAATCTCAAGCAGGTTCCAGGCTCCGAGCTGTCAGCACAGAGCCCTACATGAGGCTTGAACTCAGAAACTGTGAGATCATGACCTGAGCTGAAGTTGGACGCTTAACAGACTGAGCCACCCAGGCACCCCATAAACTTAGTTTTAATAGGGCCTGGGAGTGTAGACCACTGTGGTAGAATATCTCAGCTGAGAAAGAATGAGGCTCAAGTCTTGCCCAGAAGATTTAAACCATAACACACATGGACCAAATTCTTCTTGAATCTTCTTGAGCTCAGTTTGCAAATGAATGACCTTGAAGGATAAGGGTTCAGGACACTTCGCATAACCTGTTTGTATAGGTAGGGTTATGATGGCTACACCTCCTTATTCCAAACTTTACTTTGCTCCCACACTGTTATTTTGATACAACTGAAAGTTCAACTCCCCAGCTAAGCCCCAGTCCCTCCTAATGAGGGAAGCGTAACACTATCCAGGCGTCTCCCAGCACAGTGATCCAAATGTCATTGCTCCACACAGTCTGATTTATATCAGCTTGGTTAAAAATCACCCACATGTTGGAAACCCCTGTGGAGAGGTGTGCACTGGCCCCAGGCCATAGCTCGCTTCTTCTTATTTTCTTCTCTCTGCCCAAAATATGTGGTTGGAGGGACCTGCTGTGTATTTGTGAAATTATCCTCATAGGGGCTCAGAGAAGAACTTTGGCCTCCTTGAAATAATTTACACCTAATTTAGTTAAAGGAGCATAAATGATGGGCCTGCTTTCTACCATCAATAAGAAGCATCACTTGCAAGATTTTTCATGCAAGGTCTGAGCACATGCAGCAAACACTTTCTATCTTCTGGGGCTAGAAAAATCTCTCAGAGTAAGAGATTATTTTTGACAATATGGTTCTAAATCCTTGGGAGAAAAAAAAAAGTCAGGGCAGATGGCCGGGGGCCAGTCAGGAAACCCTTAATCACCCAGAAAAACAAGAAACGGGAGAGGTCATTACTCTTAGTGGGCCAGACTGTAAAACAATGTTTTTAAGTCGTCAGATTTATAGCAAAGCACCTTGAAATATCTCAGGCAATTATGAAGAACAAGACTGCTCCAAAAGGCATTGTGAAAAATTTTCTTGCTTATTTTCCTTAAACAAACAAAACTGCCTAACCATCTTCTAACCTCCCTCCAGAGCTTTCCCTATTGTATCTATCACTGAATTTTTTCACCATGGTAGATTTAGCACAATGACTAAATTAACCCCAAACATCATAATTTAACAGAAGGAGAAATTAACTGGGGACAAGATGCACACACTTATTCCTTTTCGAGCATATAATGTGCATGTAATATCTTCCACCTGCAAGTATAAAAAAAGACTATAAGAGATTGACAAGAAGGCCTTCTGGTGGGTGGGCTATACTGGACCAGTAGTCATAAATCCTGAAATTAAAGGCAGGAATAGAGATTAAGAAGAAAATGAAATTAATACCTGTTGAACCCTACCATGTGCCAAGCTTCCTCCTAAACTCTTTCATTATAATCATTATATCATATATGCAGTAAATAATTTAATACAACAAACTGCGGGGGGAAGGGAAGCTTATTATCAACCAGTGTTTTTATAAATAAAGAAATTGTGACACCAATTGGGTTAAGAGACACACCCAACCTCATACAGCTGGCATGTGGCAAAGTTAACACTCATTCCCAAAGTCTATGCTCATTCTAGAGTTCTAAACTAGCAGTGGCGGGACCTAAAACATGATATAACAAAATATGCAATAATAGTTTACCACAACAAAAATTAATAATAATAATAATAATAATGGCCTGTCCCCATGTCATTCTTGCTTCCAGTACATTTTCACCAACATACTGATAATGCTATTTTATCTGTACATGTAAAGGAGGGAGGGTGAAAAGAAGAATATCTATAATCTTGAACTGTTAAGCCAGGGCTATTATGAATCTAACTCAGACTCTAAAGAAACTATGATCAGGAATGAAAGGAAGTCATTGTACAAGAACAGTCCATTATATAAATAGGAAGAGGCCAGGAAAAAATGTTAAAATCTCTAGAAACAGTTGACTACTATTGTAATGAAAATAAAATTTGATTCTGTTTGAGGTGATATTAACATTCAGTTTAGAATAATAACAGAGCACGAGAGGAAGAAACTCTGCACCTTATTTTTATTATCACATACAAGATAAAAAAGAAAGATGGACGGGTTTTATAAAAAGCAAACCACACACAGAGAACAGTCCTGCAGTAAAAAATTGATGCCTGAAACAAGAACTGAATAGAGGAATTTTGCATCTAGCACAAAAATAGAGAATCCAAGTTCATAATATCTTAAAAATCTTAAAACCACATGAAAAAAAGCTGCCACTAGCTGTTAAACTAGCTATTAAATTAGCTGTTAAACACAAAAGGCTTACAGTGAGGACACCCAAGCTGTTAGAAAGCTCTGATGCTGAATGGGAATGTGGTAAGAAAAGACTCAGGTCATAGATCAATAGTTTATTATTCACATCTAAGTGGTCCAAGTAGTATTTCTGATTTTGGAATTTCTTTAGGGCTCTTTTCATATGAAAGGCATCACATTTTCTTGAAGAAATAACATGCACTTAGAAGTCAGGCAAACTGTTTTAGCCCAACCAAGTCACCAAGTCACCTAGGTAGGACACTTAACCTACCTGGGCCACAGTTTCTTCATCTATAAAATAATAAAGAAATACTGGGGTGCCTGGGTGGCACAGTTGGTTGTGTCCAACTCTTGATTTCTGCTCAGGTCATGATCTCACACCATGAGATCAAGCCCCATGTCAGGTTCCATGCTGAGCATGAAGCCTGCTTGGGATTCTCACTCCCTCTCCCTCTGCCTCTCCCCGCTCACATTCTTTCTCTCTCTCTCAGAGATAAAATTTTTAAAAATTAAAAAAAAAAAAAGAAATACTAACAATATTGTTATCTATATTAGATTATTATTAAGTAAAAATTAGATTCAGGATCATCTAAGATCACTTTCAAGGGTAAAATGCTGATTTTGAGCTTTATTTTGTCAATAAAGAATTTTGTTTAAAAGATTGGCTCATAATCCTGAGTTTCTTAGACTCCTCTCCCTGAAATGAAATCAGGCTAAGGTTTTATGGGAACATGGATAGGAGATCACACTCCAACAAATTATAGACATATATTCCTTTTGACCTTAACACTTACTAAGTTATATCCTGCTGCTATGACTTAAAAAAGAATGATATATACTGTTTCTAGTACATAATTCTTTTTTCACAACTAGCATACGAAGGTGAATATTATTGATGCTAAGATCAAGTTTCCTGGCTCTCAGCAAGAATCATTCCATTTGTGTTAATTAACCATTGGAAACCTGGTAAATGTTTGTCCAAATGAGTAAGTGGCTGCTATTAAGAAGATATAGAAAATTAAATGTGTTAAGTAAAGTTATACATAAGAGCTAAAAACTATAATTTATAAAACTATAAAGTGACATGGTAATTAAGATTATACAAGGAATTTAAATATAAAGCTGATAAATTATTAGAATAAACATGCCAGTCAATATGAAATATTGATAAAATAGTGAAGATTTTTTATGGAAACAATAAAGATAGAAAGTAGAACCTAAATTATGCTGAAAGAATTAAGACCACATGTCTATATAACAATAAATCAATACTTTGGGGTAAATTCATAGTTTAGAGGAAAGCCTCTCATTTTGGATCAGAAAGTAAATTCCTACTACATGCTATTTATAATAAATATATATTTTAAAACTTGATTCAGAAAGTTTAATAAAAATAGTCATATATACAACATTAAAATGCCCATAAATGGAGTAGCATGGTAACCAGATTTCCAACGTAGTTCCCAAGATTTCCTGTGCCCTGATGTGCATGCTCTTAAGGTGGGAATATGATGAACTTCACTCCCATAATTAAATTATGTTATATGACAAAGTTGATCCTAAAGAGGGAAATTATCTAGGCAGGCCTAAAATAATCACACGAGCCCTCTCAAAACAGAGAGTTTTCTCCAGCTAGTAGAAGAGAAAGCCAGTGATATGAAGCACTGGAAAGATTTAATGTACCATTTCTGGCTTGAAAATGAAGGGGCCACTTGGCAGCCACTAGAAGCTGTGAGCAGCCCTGAGCTGATAGCTCAAAAGGAAACAAGGACCTCAGTCTTAGAAACACAAGGAACTGAATCATGCCAACACAAGTAAACTTGGAAGCAGCTTTTTCTCCAGAGCCTTCAGACAACAACTAAGTCTTAAACCTTGATTTCAGCCTTGAGAACCCAGCAACACTGTTCACATTACTGACATACAGACTGGTGAGTAAATCAATGGGTGGTGGTTTAAGCTGCTAAGCTTATGATAATTGTTATGCAGCAACAGAAAACTGATACACAGAGGAATGCATTTTAAGCTCTATTAAAGATTGAATTGAAGCCATTAGATATTAAACAAGACAAAAAAGGCATCTTATTACAAAAACAATGCAATTCACAATAAATATATATAGCAAGTATGAACAGATAACCATAAAATAACGTGGCTCAACACACTGAGAAAACTACAGTAAACACAAAGATAAATATATACAAACACATTAGTAGAAGCAAACTTTAATTCATTTATTTCAGTCCGTATTGGATCAAGTGAATAAAAATTACATAAAGATAATAGAAGATCTAATAATATAATTAGTGGAATAGTGCTAATAGAAATACTTGACCTTGGTTTCCTTAAAAAAGTTAATACTATTTGCTTTTAAGCCGTTGAATGTGGTTTTCACTTTAATTTCTAGTTTTAATGATTTGCTACCAGAAAATGTGAACTGAGGTGAAATAACATATGGCCAATTTTTTTGTCACAGTTCAGCAATATTACTCCTATTGTAGGTGTACAAATGTTAATTAAAGTCAATGGTAGAGGGGCGCCTGGGTGGCTCAGTCGGTTAAGTGTCCGACTTCGGCTCAGGTCACGATCTCGCGGTCTGTGAGTTCGAGCCCTGCGTCGGGCTCTGGGCTGATGGCTCAGAGCCTGGAGCCTGCTTCCGATTCTGTGTCTCCCTCTCTCTCTGATCCTCCCCCGTTCATGCTCTGTCTCTCTCTGTCTCAAAAATAAACTTAAAAAAAAAAAATTAAAAAAAAAAAAAGTCAATGGTAGAGATAGTCTACAGAGAATAGAAAATGAGAAAAGGAGCTAGAGAGGCCCATGGGGAGTCCCAGTATTTGAACAAAGGAAGAAATGAGTGGCTGAGAAGGAATTTCCAGAGAGACAGAAGGAAAATTAAGAACTTAAATTTCTTACACATAGGAAAGTTTTCAGGAAGGAGGTTGTATGGACAATGTTCAGTGCTGCTGAAGTTCAAAAAGGATACGGAATAAAACAAGTTCTACTGGATTTGTTGACAGGGTTATTGATTACCTTAGAAGAGGACATTTCAGTGGAGAATGTGAGGAAATGGATAAAGCAACTTTTTCCCCCAGAAATGTGATAACAAAGATTGAGAGTAGCTAGAGGGAAAAGTGGTATTGAAGAATTCTTTTTAAATAGATGGAGATTTGGGCATATTAAATGCCTATGAGAAGGATCTTGCAACCAGAGAGAGAGATGGACAGGGAGAGGGAGATTCATGAAAGGGAAGGGCTAATGGAAGGATTTCTGGAGGTGGAACATCATTTTCACTCAAAGGTCCCTCAGTATCTAGATGTGAAAGAAGTAAACAAGGTTGAAGACTAGAACTAGTACTTACGACCAATTTTTTTTTAAAGTCTTTGAAAGTGATAGAGTCAGTTTATTCCAGGGACCATTTTGGAATGTATAAGCAGAAGGGTTTTTGTGGCATATTCTCCTGTGGCATACCTATCCTTACCATGGTATAGTTAGAAAACTGAATTTTAGAATTAGTTTGTATTCTCCTATACCATGTGCTAGATATTTAAGTTGGACAAACCTTTCTGAACCTCAAGTCTCTCATCTTTAAAATGTGGATGGTAGGGGTGCCTGACTGGTCTAGTCAGTGGAGCATGTGAACTCAATCTCGGGGTTGTAAGTTTGAGCCTCATGTTGGGTGTAGAAATTATTTAAACATAACATATTTAAACATTAATAAATAAAAATAAAATGTGGATGGTAATTTCTATCCACAATACTGCAATTAGGTAATTAATGTGATGAACATGAGGTGTATAAGACAATGGTTGTCATATGAAAGATGTAGAACACTAGACACCACTAATCCCCTCCACTGCGCACACACACAAACTCATTAGCTATGTTCATACACACTAGTTTTGACCACTATGACTCACCCAAATTGTATTTCCAAGTATATACCCACATGGAACTGATATAACAATGAGGACCATGACACACACACACACACACACACACACACACACACACACACAACTGGCAAACAGCTACACACCTAGCTAGCAAGATAGATACGTTAATAGCTGTAGGTAATATTACTACAAATTCTCCTTATCTAGGCAATTTTTATAAAGCCTTTAAAAGTAGTATGTCAGAGTTTTCTTTAAAAGTAGTATGTCAGAGTTTTCTATAATATTTTGCTATTGTTTTATGTCATAATTTTTTAGATGTTTGTTTCATAGACATAAGAGTAAATGAAGACTGATGAGTCAGATGGAATTATGATTATTATAACAGTGAAAATTAGAAAAATATCTTCCATGAAGCCAAAGTTATGGGGAAATCTAGGAAAATGTTTTCAATTGTAAGAATTTAAGGCATAAACCCTAGATTTTAGTGATAAAGTTAGCCAATCATAATATCACAGGGGGAAAATATTGCTATTATGCAATAATTAGTATGGTGAAGTGACTCTATCTTTACAAGATTAATAATAAGCTGAGGACAAGATTCATCATTCTCTTTTTGTTTTGTTTGTTTTGTCTTGTTTTGTTTTTCATCATTCTTTTTAAGGATTTCCATAGCAAAAGCCAAAACTTTGCAACTCATATAAACAAGGCCATATAGCAGACATTCAGTAACTATATGTTGACACATATACAGGTGTATATGTGAGTGTATGAATATAAATGTGAACATATAGTAAAACATTGAATTATAAACTCAGTAAGCAGGAAAAGAAGTGCTTATATAAAATAAAATGAGGTTTGTTGTAATGCTCTGAAAGTCAACAAACCTAAGTCTGAACCTTGGCTTCCACACTTAATCACTGTATTAGTTTGGGTTTTCTAGAAAAACAAAACCAATGGGATGTGTGTATATACATAGAAAGAGACTTAAGGAGTTGTTTCAAATGATTGTGGAGGGTTGGTGAGTCCAAAATCCTATGGGGGAGACCCACAAGCTAGAGACTCAGGAAAGAGTTACAATTAGAGTACAAAGGCAATCTGCTCTTGAACCATGAAGAGCCAATGGTGCAGATGGAATCCAAAAGCAGTTCATCAGGAAAACTCCCTCTTGCTTGGAGAGGATCAGTATTTTGTTCTATTCAGGTCTTCAACTGATTGGATGAGGCACCCACATTGTGGAGGACAATCTGCTTTACTATAATTCCCCCAATTTAAATGTAAATTCCTTCCAAGGGCACCTGGGTGGCTCAGTTCATTAAACATCCAACTTCAGCTCAGATCATGATCTCGCGGCTCATGAGTTCAAATGCTGCATTGGGTTGTATGCTGACAGCTCAGAGCCTGGAGCCTGCTTCCGATTCTGTGTCTCCCTCTCTCTCTGCCCATCCCTCACTTGCACTCTGTCTCTCTCTCTTTCAAAAATAAACATTTAAAAAATGTAAATGTAAATCCTATCCAAAATCACCTTCACAGAAATAGAATAGTATTTGACCAAATTTCTGGATACTTTGGCCCAGCCAAGTTGATGCATAAAATTAACCATCACACTAGCTGTTCAAGCTTAAGCAAATAAATAGCTGTATCTGAACCTCCGTCTGGGTAAAATTAGGTTAATAATATTTACCTCTTATGGCTGAAAGATTATGTACATATAGCTAGCAAATAGGAGGCAATTAATAAATATTAGTGTTCATCTACATATTTACATGTTCAACAACACTCAACTGTAATTGACATATGATGATGAAACAAAACTAGAAATGGAAGGAAAAAACAAAAAAAAATGTTTTGAATATATGTACTTATCACAGAGTAATAAAGCATAATGCAAAGGAGAATAGTTTATTCATGTTTACTCTCTGTGCTTAGAGTGAAATATATTTTATGGTGTTTCTACAACTTGATTTAAGGCTCCATTTGGTGCAATGCCCCAAACCAAACCTAGGTATGTGTTTAATGATCACTGATATGCTCTTTGCCATTCTGGAGCAATCATCTACTGTCAAATTCTTGACATATAAAACCAACAGAGCTTCACTATTTTAAAAAATGTTTCACTGTATTGCCCAACTAAAAACAAAGAAATATTAATGAACTTTCATTGGGAAGTTTAAAATAGAAATTTTTAAGGATGGCTGAATGCAGCCAGTTAAAATAGAAGCTGTTCATAATCCCTGACTTTTGCTCCAAATTTTACTAAAGCCTCTTTTTGAGGTTTGAGGAAGTTCAGCATTTTCCTCCAATTATTCTTCATTTTTGCCTCTCTCTGCAGTTTTGGGTTCCAGCTGGAATCAGACATACCCAAATGCCCCAGATGAGGCTGTTCTCATAAGATGTCCAACCCAGTTTTCAAGATTTGAGAGGTTCAGATAGTTCAGATAAGGTTTGAGATCAGTAGCCAAGCACTTGGATACTTCTCTAAACTGAATCTTCCAAGTTTTGCCCAATATTAGCTCCTATAACTTGAGATAAATATTACCTCTAATAATCTCTCCATATCTTAGACACATCTGGATCTCACAGAACGTTAAGATATTACACACTTAACGTTTTACATGTTTTTTTGTGGAGATTTTTGTTTTGTAATATTTTAACAAATTAAATTACAGTCAACTGAGGAAAAAAGTGTTTGCTGAGTCACTTATATTTTTGCCAATTAAAAATATTATTTTATACTTAAAGATGTACAAGTGTTAGGCTTAGAAATGGGGATCACCTAGTTCTATGGCAGACAGGGCATATGGTACACAACTACGACTCACTATTTTCCTCCCACATAACCAGCATAAATAATAGGTAAATATTTTGGAATCCAGATAAAAAGTCAAGCACAACCAATTCACTTTTATTTAAAAGAAAACAGAGCTCAAAATGGCAACTAAGCTGAACACAACTCTTCCCTCATACTGGAGATCCCAATAAAATGATAATAGAGAATAAATCTTTGACAGTGAAGACAACAGGAAAGGGATAATAGCAAGTAGGAGATTGTAAGAAATTTATGCAAATCAGAAATAGGGGTGTTGATGTGGTTAAAACAGAGCAAGAAAGGGGCAGTCCAGAATGTACAGGAGGGAATTACAGTAGGAAGAAAGCTAACCTCCCACCCAAATGCAAAATGATTGGAAGCACAGGATCAGCTAAGGCAGTGGTAAGATTGAGAAGGGAGGCCAAAAATGTGGGCAATGTGAGTGTTGTGATCTGCAGCAATCATTGCTAACATTATCAGTGACCTCATTTCCTTTCAATGCAAGATAGACCCTGCATGATTGTAAGACTCTTTGAGGAATCTTGCTCAAAAGAAAAGTCGAGCAAAACTAAATGAGGGCTTAGAGAAAATAAAAATTCTACACAGGCATAAGTAACCAAAAAGTTTAAATATAATAATATTTATTAAGTACCCAGCATGTGCATGTATTTTGTTAATGCTGGGAATATAGCAAAAACAAGGTATATTCCCTACATTCCTGGGGCCTACTGATAAATGTTAAAGAAAGAAAAGAAAAGATGCACGTGATATGTTATCAGGGCTATGATGGGTTAGTGTGGGGTGCTATGGAAGCATACAGGGAGAGTATCTAATCCAGGCTTAAAGTGTCAGGAGAGGCTTCCCAGAGAAAATTTTATAGAAGCTGAGACAGTAGGGCCTACCTCAGCAAATAGTAGAAAAGACTATTGGAAAAAAAGTTAAGAACGATTAAGTGATTTCTTGCATGCTATATCTCTGTATGACTGTCATCAAATGAACAGGTAGACATTTTAATGGACCATTACATGGATTTAACTCAAGACAAACTTACTGAAAAGTGACCCACGTTTACTTCACCTTTACTGCAGAGAAGTGTCATCCTGTAGCAATTCAAAATGCCTTACTGTGTACTAGAGACTGAATGTTTCCCCACAAAATTCATTTGTTGAAACTTAATCCACAACGTGAAGGTATTTGGAGGTGGGTCTTTCAGAGGCAATTAGGTCATGAGGGTACAGACCTCACAAATTAATGCCCTTATAAAAGGGTTCTCTTTCTCCTACCATGTGAAGATACAGTGAGTGAGGATACAGTGAGAAGAGGGCTATCTATTGAATAGTGGAAGTGAGGCCTTGCCAGACATGGGATCTGCTAGCCTTGATCTTCCAGCCTCCAGAACTGTAAGAAATAAATTTCTCTTGCTTATAAGCCACTGAGCCTATAATACTTTGATATAGAAGCTCACATTGCCTAAGACACACTGTAATATTCTGGAGAATAAATTTTTCAAGGGAGGAAGATAATAATAGAGTGAAGAGGTAAAGGGTAGAGAGAGATTTGCCAGAAATCAAATTCTTCTGCTCTGTTAAAAATCAGATGAGAGAGTTTTCCAATGAGATAAAATATTTCATTACAAGAAATAGCAATACCCAAGAAGATCTGTTGAAGAAACGACAAACTAAATAAAAAAGGGCAAAATCTGAAAGCCAGAATTACATTCTGTCAAGATATATATACAAGAAAACCCTGCTATTTATAAAGTAAAAATTGGTGGAATTAAAGGAAGAACAATATAAAAATACTTAAACCCTTGCAAAAAAGTAAAAGGTCAGAGACCACACCTGATCTCTGCCACAGCCAGAAGCTTTGAAGGTTGAAGTTCCAAACACTAGACAGGAAAAAGCACAAAGGCTTCAAACAGGCTTGCATGGGGGTTTATTAAACAGAGGAGAGAGATTGATGAAACAAAAGACACTGGTTAGGACTTAAAGATCTCTTTAACAGACATGGAAAAATTCTCAAAAGTGGTAAAATATATTAGAAAACTCAAGAGTTAATTCATGGATGGGGAAGAAATTTAATACTGAGTTTAGAATAAATGCATATACAATATTTCCATAAATCTTTTCACTTCTTTGATGGTAAAATAGGAATTGTCAATAAACGAACATAGGCAATATGTGAAAAAATACCACAGTTTATAAATAAAATATTTTAGAAGATAAATTGAGTAATAAATGTGAAAACATTTTGCAGGGTATTAAGTATAACACAAATGTAGAACATTGTCATTAGAATACAGGATGTTTGACTCTTAGGTATTTACAATTTATAAGTAAAACTTATTATGTGCTGTGTGACAGTGCATGGTGGATATAAATGAAAAAGAAGGAAAGTAAAAAGGTTATAGCTTGTAAACATCAGCACAGTGATCAATTATCAAATTAGTCAAACAACAGAGCACATCTGCAATCACTCAGAAGGCCAAGTTTCATCAGATTAACAGTTGTAAGATATTGCTGCTAGTGGTAAGACACTTAATTGTTTATTAAAATAAACCTTCGTTTCAAGAAATTTTTTCTGGTAGCATAAAATCATCTTCAAATTAAAGTCGAGCCAATAGAAACTTTCTTAGATAAAGCATAGTCATGGCATCTTTGTCTTTCTTCCCCATTCCACTCCTCCTAGCCTCTCTGCATCAGTCTATTTTCCCCCCTATCCAAGAATAAAGACAGAAAGTAGGGAAGGGGGAGTCATGCCATTTGATTCATTCAACAATACCTATTAAGCTGCTAATTATGCCAAGCACTTGTCTAAGTGCAGGAGAAAGCAGTGAATAAGAAAGGCAAGTCCCTTTTGTAGAATATCCCACACGTTAGTGGGAGAAATAATAAATGAGGATGTAAAGATTGGTAGGTACATAGATAGATATAAATGAGAGAGACATTAGAGGTAAATGCTATGCAAAGAAAATCAGCAGGTGACTACTGCAAACAGGATAATCAGGGAAAGTCTCTGTGAAAAAGGGCCAAATCAAACATGTAAGAAGGATCCAGCCATGTAAAAATTAGGGAGAAATCAATTCAGGCAGAAAGAAAAGAGTTCATGCAAAGGCCCTGAGGTGGGAGAAAATGTAGCACTTTTAGGAAGTGCACAGTAGGACTGAAATGCTTCTGGAAGAATGGTGGATGAGTGGGAAGATGGGATGCTTATAGGCATGTGGTTATGGAAAGATCATGTAGGCATTTGTAAGCCACAGAAAGATGTGTGGATTTTATTCTAGGAATGATGGAAAGCATCGTTGGGTTTTTCTCAAGCAAACGGTAGGATTTGATTCAAGTTTGAAAAAAAACTACCCAGGCTGTTCTGTGGGACAGAGGAGAAGGTCTGAAGACAAAGAGGGAGCTACTATCTGCATTCAGGTGAGAGATGGTAGACTAGGCAGTTAGTAGAGCAGGTAGAGAAAGGGGACACATTGAATTCTAAAAAGGTATCAATTAGGAAATATATCATTTAGTGTAATATGTCAAACTGAGATACTCCAGAAAGGAAATAAAGGCTAGAATATGTTCCCACATCATTTGCCCTTAGAGTTTTCAGACACAGAGCATCTTGTAGAATTTGGGTTTAACACGGAACTATTCTTCACTAAACCGAAGAAACTATTCCTTGCCATCTGGAACATTTCAACATATGCAACATATGCATATGCTGACATATGCAACAATGGACCAAATTTCCAGTTTTCTCACAGTGGCAGGAATTATCTGATTTTGAATATGTAATGTTTTCGATTATCCTTCTGCATCCAATTTGGTCGCCCCAGGATCAGACACATTATCATCAAAATAAGTAAATATAATGGAAGGGAGGCTGATGCACATTCATGATTACTTGCCTCTGCCAGAGACTGTACTCTCTATTTTTCCATGTATTCCTAAGAATAACCTTGGGAGATATTATTACCCCCATTTAATAAGTGAGGCATAAGGAAGTTAAATAGCTTACCCAGATTCATCACTATTAACAGAACCAAGATTTTAAATTCTGTCTAAATCCAGAGGCCAAGTCCTTTCCAACTGTGTTACCCCTTGTCCTCTTTTAGCAGAAAATTTCTAATTTCTATTAAACATTGCTAATAGTTTATGCCCATGGTTTCAAAGTATTCAGTAAAAAAAAGGAATAATCTAGTATTTAAGTGTCAATGTCTTAATGATAAAACCATAACAATCTAGTGCATATTTTACCAAACTGTATTTTAATTACTATTTTTTCAGTCAATTTTTCAAAGGTTTCAGCCTTATTAGTTAGACAGTGCCTTAAGAGGTATCAGAACATACGTTGACCCAGCTATTTTCCCCTCTTTTTCAGCCATAATATCAATAACATACAAAACCCTGACCTTTTCTCCCAAATCCTCATCACCTTCTTCCTTCCCTCATGCGCTCCCAAGCTGTGAAGTTAAAGGAAGCAGGATTTACAGTCACTTTAAGAGATAAGCCTATAGAAATGGTTTTCTATGAGACATACAGATGGCCAACAGACACATGAAAAGATGCTCAACATCACTCATCACCAGGGAAATACAAATCAAAAGTACAATGAGATATCACCTCATACCTGTCAGAGTGGCTAAAATCAACAACACAAGAAACAACAGGTGTTATTGAGGATGTGGAGAAAAGGGAATCCTCTTGTACTGTCAGTGGGAATGCAAACTTGTACAGCCACTTTGGAAAACAGTATGGAGGCTCCTCAAAAAGTTAAAAATAGAACTACCCTAACAATCCAGAAATTGCATTACAAGGTATTTACCCAAAGGATACAAAAATACTAATTCAAAAGGATACATGCACCCCAATGTTTATAGCACCATTATATGGAAAGAGCCCAAATGTCCATTGAATCATGAATGGATAAAGATGTGATATATATATGGATAAAGATGTGATATATATATATATATATATATATATATATACACACACACACACATACAGACACACACACACACATAATGGAATATTACTCAACTGCAAGAGAATGAACTCTCACCATTTGCTATGACATGGATGGAACGAGAGTATTATAGTAAGCAAAATAAGTCAGTCAGAGAAAGAAAAATACCATATGATTTTACTCATATATGGAATTTAAGAAATGAAACAAATGAAGAAAGGGAAAGAAAAGAGAAGGAGGCAAACCAAGAAACAGACTTTTAACTATAGAAAAAATACTGATAGTTATCAGAGGGGAGGAAGGTAGGGGGATGGGTGAAATAGGTGATAGGGATTAAGGAGTGTACTTGTGATGAGCACTGGGTGTTGTATGGAAGTGTCTAATGACTATACTATACACCTGAAACTAATATTACACTGTATGTTAATGGGAATGTATATAAAAACTTAAAAAGAAAAAAAAAGAAGTGGCCTTCTATGAACCTAAAGTATTTGATCTTTGAAATTGTTGCTCTGTTCCCCTTTAGCACGATGTCATGTCCACTTCAGCCAGGACTTCTAACCTTTGAGAAATGATGTAAAGAGTGAAGATTCTCACTTAGGGTAATCATAGCTATGGCTCTTGTCTGCATAACGAACATAAAGTAATGAACATCAGATAGGGAAAGGTACCTGCCTTTTTTTTTTCTTTTCATATTTGAAAGGGCCAACAGAGCTCCTGTGAGCAGAAATACTATGCAAATATTTATTTTAAGAAAAAGCTGAAGGAATCTTGTTAAAAATGTTTGTTCAGATTCAAATGTCTTGTTATGCTCCATTTTCTTAATCCATAAATATTTGAACCACATTTGTCTTTCCTACCTGACTCATTTCCAAAACTTTTGCCTCTAAATTTCTTTTTTACAAAACTTCTACCCAGTCAAACTGGGAGACCAAAGATTGAAGCTAACTATTTTTCAAAGAAAAGGGTTAAAAAATACACTTTTGATTTTATGCCCTCCCCATTTCCAAATAAAAAGAAACAAAGAAAGATGAACTTTGCTCTTGGATTTTAAAAAACTATAAAAGATATTTGGTAAGATTTGAATATGGAATGGATATTAGACAGATACAGGTGATTACTACTAATTTATCAGGTGTGATAATGGTATTAAATTAGGAAAGAAAATATCTTTATTCTTAGAAGTATGATAAAATATTGATAGTGAACATTTACCATGTACCCAGGTCACTTTTAAATAATTCAGAAAAAAAATGTTACATACCAAAAGTTAAATACAACATGGCAAAAATTTTTTTAATTGAATCTAGGGAGCCAGTATACAGGTTTTTTTTTTTTAATGTTTATTTTTTTACTTATTGTGGGAAAGAGAGAGAGAGAGAGAGAGAGGAGGGTAAGGGGCAGAAAAAGAGAGAGAGAGAGAGAGAGAGAGAGAGAGAGAGAGAGAGAATCCCAGGCAGGCTCCACAATGTCAACACACAGCCTGACACAGAGCCGAGTCCGACAAACCGTGAGATCGTGACCTGCCAGAACAAGAGTCAGACGCTTAACTGGCCAGGCTACCCATGCACCCAGTGGAGCCAGTGCACGGTCTTAACCAGAACTAGTGGCTGGCTAGAGCAAGAGGCAATAGTGAGGTGACTACACAGAACTGTCTATAACTCCCTAAAATCAGTAGCAATAGCGGTAAAATCAGCATACTATTGTACAATTGTTTAAACTTTTCTGTATGTTTCAAATTTTCATATTAAGCACTTGAAAAACTAAAATGCATAATTTGAAATAATCACCTTTGGGAAGAATGTCTAGAGTGAATGGTCCATTTTGAAAGTGGAGAAGACAACATCTCCTAACGTTAAATATTTGTTTGACAACCTGGCCAATGTCTTGTCTATATGATAGAGAAGTAAAAAGAAAGTGAAAAATGATTTGGTCAAAAAAATACTGTCGAGTTAGAAAGCTTTTGTTTCTTGTGGCCAAGTGGCAAATCAAAAGTCAGTAATACTTAAAACACACAGGAAAACTATTTTATCAAACCATAGTAAGGTTGGGGTACCTGGGTGGCTCAGTCAGTTACACGACTGACTCTTGATCTTGGCTCAGGTCATAATCTCATGGATCGTAAGTTCGAGCCCCACATCACGCTCTGTGCTGACAGTGTGGAGTTGTTGGGGATTCTCTGTCTCTCCCTCTCTTCTTGCCCCTTCCTCTGCTTATGCTCTCTCTCTCTCTCTCAAAATAAATAAACAAACTTAAAAAATCATAGTAAGGTCAATTCATAAGTAAATTTGTACACCCATCTTGAAATTTGAAAATATTCATGTTAAAAAATATTGTCTGTCTCAGTGCTTCTCAATGTACTTACTAATCGGCATGGGATCTTATGAAAATGCAGATTATGGTCAGTGGGACCCGACAGTCTTCATTCCTAAAAAGCTCCATTGGTGCTATTATTGCTGGTTCACAGACCACACTTTGGATTATTAGGGCCTGCATTACAGTCCAAATACAGGCCCAAATAATCAGTGAAAGTCAAAATGCAAAAAGGATCTGTCTCCCACAACATTGTATATGTATGATACAGTCTTTCCCATGCAGATATTTATGGATATTCTATACATCTATATATTTAGAATCTTGGAACTAATATGCACAAATTGCTGAGATTTCCCTTTTTATGCAAATATCCATCAAAAGAGTTGTATTCTATTTTGTCCTCTCTTTTGGTTAATTATATACTGTGAAAATATATGTATAAAACAAAACTTCAGCTTTAATTTTATAAAATGTTTAAATGGAAGATAAAAAATTGTGTTTTCCTGATTATTTGGTAAAATTATTCTAAAAAATTCAATACTCTTTGTTTTAAGTTTATTTATTTTGAGAGAGAGAGAGTGCACATGCACACAAGCACACAGAGGAGGGGGAGGGCAGAGAGAAAGGGAGGGAATCCCAAGCGGGCTCCCAGCTGTCAGTGTGGAGCCCATGGCAGGGCTCCATCCCACAAACTGAGATCATGACCTGAGATGAAATCGAGAGTTGGACGCAACCAACTGAGGCACCCAAAGATCCAACACTTTTAAAGCAAGTCTTTAACATTCACTCTTATACTCTTATAGTTTGGAATTCTATTAAATTAAATTTTATCATTGATTATAATAACAAATGATATTTATATTTTCATTAAGTTACCTTTAGTTATTTGTCAGTACTATATTCATGATTTGACTTTTTAGCAAAATTAGTGGAATTTCAGATGTCAGCTTTAAAAATAATTAAATATAGGGGCACCTGGGTGGCTCAGTCAGTTAAGCCTCCGACTTCAGCTCAGGTCATAATCTCACTGCCTGTGAGTTCGAGCCCCAAGTCGGGCTCTGTGCTGACAGCTCAGAGCCTGGAGCCTGCTTCAGATTCCCCGTCTCCCTCTCTCTCTGCCCCTCCCCTGCTCATGCTCTGTCTCTCTGTCTCTCTCTCAAAAATAAATAAATATTTTTTAAAAAATTTTAAATAAAATAAATATATATACTTATATATATTATATATATAATATATATTATATATATATATTATATATATATATTATATATATAATATATATTTTATATATATATAAAATATATATATAATATATATATGATACTATGAGTAAATTGGAAGCATATAATATATGGCTTGATGTGCCTGAGAGTGTTTTCATTCTTTTTATTCTATTTTTTAAATGTTTATTTATTTTTGAGAGAGAGAGAGAGAGAGAGAGAGACAGAGCTCAAGTGGGGGAGGGGCAGGGAGAGAGGAAGACACAGAATCTGAAGCATGCTCCAGGCTCTGAGCTGTCAGCACAGAGCCCTACACAGGACTTGAATGCACGAGCCAAGCCAAAGTCAGACGCTTAACCAACTGAGCCACCCAGGTGCCTGAGTGTTTTCATTCTTGACAGGACTTAAAGCTTTGGTGGCTACGGTAGGCTGTATTTTACAAAAATTTTTGGAAACACCTATATAAACATCTATACGTTATCCCATCTACATGTTCTTTTTACAATGTGGCGATACTCCTCCCAGCAAAAGGTTATATCTATATTTTCTCCCCTTAAATCTGCATGTGGATCCTGAGAAACTTAACAGAAGACCATGGGGGAGGGGAAGGAAAAAAATTGGTTAGAGAGGGAGGGAGCCAAAACATAAGAGACTCCTAAAAACTGAGAACAAACTGAGGGTTTATGAGGGGGTGGGAGGGAGGGGAGGGAGGGTGATGGGTATTGAGGAGGGCACCTGTTGGGATGAGCACTGGGTGTTGTATGGAAACCAATTTGACAATATATTTCATAATAAAAAAAAATACCTAGAAGTAAAAAATTAAAAATTTTTTTTTAAATATCTGCATGGGAGCTTATGACTGACCAGACCAACGTAATACAGCAGGAGTGACTTCCAAGGCTAAGCCTCTAAAATCCAGCCACCATGTTGTAAAGAAATAAAGGCTATGTGGAGATTAAAAAAAAATGTGGGTGTTACAATAGCCCAGCTAGACTTCCAGCCAACATCAGCATCAACTACTAGCCACGCAACTAAACAAGTCTTCAGTACTTCTAACTTCCAACCTTTGAGCCTTCTTGCTGAGACCCTAAACATCATGGAGCAGAGAAAAACTATCCCCTCTGTGCCCTGCCTAAAGTCCTAATCCATAGAATCTGTGTGAAATGATAAATGATTAATTTGTTTTAAACCACCAAGTTCTTGGGTAATGTATTATAGAGCAATAGATGATCAACATACATTTTGGTATCTGGAAGTGGGTGCTGCCATAACAAAAACCTAAAGTGCAGGAGTTTAGGAATTGCATGAAGAGCAAACACTGGATGAATTTTGAAAAACCTGTATGAAAATCTAAAGGGTTTGAATAGACTCTGAACAGAAGTCTTATAAGAACCTTGTAGTCTTCTACAAGATTGTTGGTAAAGGCAAAAAAAGAAATAAGGGAAATACTATTGGAAAAAGAAAAGGGATCTTGGTTATGTTGCAGCAAAGAGTTTAGCAGCGTTGTTGACTGTGATAAGGTGAAAATGTAAAAATTGCATCTAACGAATTGGGTGATAGGGTCAAGGAGATTTCTAGGCAATACTGAAAGTACCACACACGTGCTTCTTATAGTAAAATGCAACAGGAGAGAGAAGTAAAAGGCAGGACTGTTAAAAAGACAAGAATTGTGGTCTCTCCAGACTACAAACTATGCTAAAATTAAGAAGCTGCCTCTAAATAGACCAAATCCAAGGCCTAATTAGGGAACATGGTATAAAGATAAAACTAAAGGTATGACTGTAAAATTCTTTATTGAGACCTCAGGACGGGGTCCGGCAGTGCCTCAGAGAACTGTAGTCAGTTAAAAGGTCCTCCAGGAGCTTCAGTGCCTCAGGATCCTTGATCCAGTCATTTAAATAATTGGGCTTCTAAGGTTCTGTCCCTCAGCAATTTCAGCAGAAGCCCACAATGGAGCAAGGCTAATCCTGAAGGATTTGTCTCTAGAGTGAACCCCAGTAATATTCAAGAAAGACTCACAAAGCTTTCAGAGAACTGTATCAGTATAAATGCCACCAGATTGGATTAAAATGGGCAGGGATAGTACAAAATGAAAAGAACCTTTAGAACCAAAAATATAAAGCAGTCCAAGAAAACTATGGAAACACAAACTACTTTTTCTGGCAGATGGGAGACAAGGATGACTCAGAGATTGGAACAAAGAGAGTAGACACAAGAGCTGTAGAGAATCAATTCCAGGAACCAGCAGGAATGGGAGCTTATCAGGGAAGTGCCAGCATGTGCCCCACTGGATTTCAGAACTGTTATGAACTAGTGATTCCCATGTGCCTCCCATTTCCTCCTTTTTTGAACCAAAAGCAGCTATCTTCTTCCCGTCTCACCATTACAAGTTGGATGGAGGTGGGGGACAGATTGTTTTTTCTTTAGTTCACAGGCTTCAGGCTGGTAGGAATTAGAGGAGCTTTACTTCAGGAAGTCTATATAAAAAGCTTCATCTGTTCCTGGGCCTGATTTACATTTTAAGACCCTGGTCCTCAAGCTGAAGGTGTAATGAGAAGAAACTTTTGGGGTTCTTAGGAGGGAGTGAGTATATTTTTTTTTATCCGGGAGAGATATTCACCATTGGGCAACAGAGAGCAGGTTATGAAACCCACTGATCCTTACCTCCTGGTGTTCACATCTTCGTATCATGCCCTCCTACCCTGAATGGAAACTGATCTGTGTGACTAAGAGAATACTTCAAAAGTAACTGTGTGTCATTTCCAAGGTTAAGTCATAAAATGCATTGCAGCTTCAGCCTTCACCTCTTGGACTGATCCAGGGGAACACAGCCATCATATGTTAAAGACACTCAAGCAGTCCTGTGGAAACACCCTTATGAGGAGAAGTGGAGAATTCCGGCCAACAGCTCCACCAGCTCACAAGTCATGTGAGGGAACCATGTTAGAAGTGGATCCTCCAGCATCAGTCAAGCCTTTAGATTAACTCATTTCTTAGCTGACAGATGACTACAACCTCATGAGACACCACTGGGCCAGAACTGCCAAGCCATGCTACTCCCAAATTCCTGACCCACAGAAACCATAAAAGATAAATCATGTTAAACCTTTTTTAGCCTCTAGGTTTGGGGCTGACTTGTTACACACCATTAGATAACTAATACAGAGGACTCGTGGTTCGTTTATATAAAATAACAATATGTACCATTTTCTATACCAGTATTATAGTGCATGAGTTTATGGAGCAGTATGTTATTTTGAAATACCACCTAATTATTTTTCCTTTCTCATTTTCTAACATTCCTTCCCCCCTGATTCCCCACCATTAAAATTAGTCCAAGAGCCCAAGGCTCATTGCATCAGGGGAGGAGAGGACAGATATCGTGCAGAATTTAAAAATCATTCCTGACATTTCTTGGCTGGGTTTCAAACTAGGTTTAACTTAGGTCCATAACAAGTCAATCATCTGAAAGCAAGAATATTTGATTTGTAAAAGGAATAATTTGTTACTAGAGAAATGCATTATTTTTTCCTCAAAGTAAAATCTCAAAACTGGAATTTACTTATTAAATACCAAGTCAGAACAGCTAGAGATTAGAGTGTTAGTCTAAATGGTAGGAGGATATGGCATAATAGTCATTTCTGCCAGATGGGTTCTGAGGAGGAAAGAGAGAGAGAAGGAATAAGATACAAATTGAAACATGTTATGACTTAACATCAAAGGCACTAAAGAGGGCCAATGATGTTTGCTTTCAGTCCTAGCTACAGCTCTTCTCAGGAAAAACGTATACACGATATTAGATAAAATCATTCACCCTTATTATTTTTTAATTTTTTCCATTATCGAAAATCAGTCTATTACACAGAGAATTCTGTACAAAAATATAATTGGATATATTGGTGGCTATTTAAGAAGTGGCCAACAAATCTACAGAAAAGGTTACATATAGAGAGAACAAATATAAACCATAAGTTTCTGTCAGTGATTCAGCATAATTGTGAAAACTAGTCCTCAAAAATTTTTGTTTCTTAAAATATTTGATTATGATCACATGGGCATACCCCCAGATTTAGCCACTCTTCCCTATGCCAAGCTCACAGCTGCTAGGGCACTAGGAGGCAAACACAAAAGATGTTTAGACAGGATATTCTTTATGTTTTGTGGATTTCAAATCCATCCTTGTTATGTATCCTTAGAAATGTGCAATGTTGACGTGGCATTTTTTATGCCATCACTAGCACTTAACCATACCCATTCGACAGATCTCAAAGCTCCCTTAATCAAAGCATTCTTTAACCTAATGGGTGAGGGACACCAGCACCTTGAGGAATTCTGTGACAGCCATCTTCTCTATACCAAAGATGGTGGTGAAGGGTGCTGCATAGAGTTGGTGTCCCTGATCTCAGTAGGAATGATAGGGTCCCACTATTTGGCAATGAGAAAGAATGAAATCATGCCATTTGCAGCAACGTGGATGGAACTGGAAGGTATTATGCTAAGTGAAATAAGTCAGTCAGAGAAAGAAAGACATCATATGTTTTCACTCATATGTGGAACTTGAGAAACTTAACAGAAGACCATGGGGGAAGGGTAGGGGAAAAAAATAGTTACAAACAGAGAGGGAGGAAGGCAAACCATTAGAGACTCTTAAATACAGAGAACAAACTGAGGGTTGATGGGGGCGTGGGGGAGAGGGGAAAATGGGTGATGAGCATTGAGGAGGGCACTTGTTGGGATGAGCACTGGGTGTTGTATGTAAGCGATGAATCACAGGAATCTACCCCCAAAACCAAGAGCACACTTTACACACTGTATGTTAGTCAATTTGACAATAAATTATATTTTAAAAAATTTTTAAAAAACCACAAAGCAAAAAAAAAAAAATTTAATTTAAAAAAATAAAAAAGATTTAAAAATTTTTAAAGTTAAAATAAATAAATAAAATAAAAAGGAATAATGGGATCCCAACATAAAAGAGACCAGGGATGGAGCTTTAATATTGGAGATAAGGTGGGAGGAATTCCCATAATAAATCAAAGTATTAGAATGGGAATGAAGGTGCTGCTTGCCATATATAGATGAAAACATTCTAGGTCTGCTGGGAAGAAATCTAATTTAAATTGCCCAACTAAACATTCATGGCTTTTCCTCATTCCCAGACCTAGGACAGTTGACAGACCTATAGTCCCCTGACAGAAATATAAGCTAAGTCAATTTGAGAAAGGACCTTGCAATGTGACTACAGGTATATATACCATAAGTTTTCTATAGAGCTTTCCTCACAGCCACCTGTGGCCATTTACCAGGATGACTTTGCACAGCCTTCAAAAGAGTATTCTTTTGACTGGTGAACGAGATTACACAAGTACTTTTTTTCATGACTTGTGGTTTTTTAGGAGTAATTGCATTCTTTTATTTACCATTGGCATTGTAAACAATGCCTCAACTTATTGTTAATTATTTTTATTTTTAAAATTAAAAACATAGCCTGAAAACAGGCTATGTTACTTATGGTCTGGAAACTCACATTTGGTCTAGTCTTATATATTTTTCAGGATATGCTCAATAATGTTTATATGTTATTTTGGTCACATTTTTAAAAAATTTAATGTATTGCCATAACAATTACAGATAGGAACAGTTCTATCATTAATGTTAATATAAAAAGATAACTTTTATATTGCATATCTGAAACTGCACAGTCCCTTGTTTCCCCCATTAGAAAAAAAAATATTTTTGTAAGATAATATCTGATAGTACAAATACTCTGAGGAACTCAACTGTCATATGATAAGTAATATATTAAAAAATCTACCATATATTATACCAGATGAATTAGCAGCTATATTCTATACAACCAGGAATGTACGTAGCTGTAAAATATAGCAATTTTATACCAATTTTAGAATTTTTTCATTTAATCAAAGATATTGAAACTTTATAATTCCTATAGAGGTAGTTGATGACATGAATTACATAAATTACAATTGTACAGTCCTTGGGACCTTAGAACACAGAAAAACTTCAATTAATGTTAGTTTCTTTCTCTTCTCCCTATGTACTTAATAAATAAATGTTTGAAAGTGCATAAAGAAACTTAAAAGTTAGTATTATAATGCTTTCAGTACTCTGAAAAAGTTCAATAAATAAAGTCCTTCTAAATTCCTAAAGAGAGGCTTCTGAAACTACCTTCAGTCATTCATGTATCGCTAGATGATTCCTTTTTAAAAAAACAAAAACAAAAACAAATGTTTATTTATTTTGATAGAGAGAGAACATGAGCAGGGGAGGGGCAGAGAGAGAGGGAGAGAGAGAATCCCAAGCAGGCTCCGTGCTGTCAGCACACATGGCCCAGTGAGAGGCTCAAACCCACGAACTCTGAGATCATGACCTGAACCAAAATCAAGAGTTGGATTCCTAGACAACTGAGCCATCCAGGTGCCCCTAGAAGTTCCTTTCTTAAAAATATTTTCTCTACGTACCCAGTTATTTGTATGATTTCTACTCACTAATTGCCTTTTTCATTTCTTTTCCTCTGTAAAGAGGGAAATCATTTTAGGATTGATTAAGCATTATGCCTATTTTAACCACAGTCACACCAGACAGGTGACTGTTAGCTATATTAGGAGCTGGGCATTTTAAATAAGTGGAAGGGCTGTGCAAAGGACAGAGGAAGAAAATGAGAACAAGCGTGGATACAGAGGGAGGGAGAAATGACTTCAGATTTTTTTCCTTGACCCAATCTGACTGCAGAAATTGGCATCTGGCCCCAAAAGCCAACATGAAATGGCAGAGGTACCTTGACTTTATCCAGGGAGTCATTTAGTTATTAAGGACAATCAAGCTTCATTCTGTAGTCATTTTTGGATAGGAAAAATAGATGTTTTATCAATTTAGTGCATTTGTCATAATGGCTAAGGACTGGACATTAAGTTTAATGTAGCATAACCTTATGAAATGAAATTTTAAAATACTGATATTTCACTGCTTTTTTAGAGATATCTGTGAATAGCCAGATATAGTCAAACATGTCTCAAACATGTGCAGTATAGAGACATATTTCTTCCCAATAGTTTTGGAAGCCTCTGTAGGGAATGGCTATGAAAGGCATTTTTGAAAAAAAAAAATGGGCTAAAAGACGAAGATGGAAAAAGCCTTAAAACTGTAAAAATAAGGCTCCGTACATATGTATTGTATGCTGGCCTCATCCAAAACAAAAAGATATAGGTTATTACCTTTTCTTGTAAAATCTTTATGTGACCATTCAATGTTCTGTATATATCATGAGCCTTTTATTTTTAAGTTAAAGTTATTAGATATATTACTCTCTAATTTATATCTAAGTGATCGTTAAATAACCATGTTCTTTAAATGGTAGATACTTAACTTTTACACGCTCTCTCCCTTCCCTTGCTCATCACAACTTCTGGAAAATAGTTGTATGCTTGTATCTTCTGTCCCCACTCTCTTTCACTCCTCATTGTGGAGGGGGGTTCCTTTGCAGTTTTGTCTCTGTCTACACTGTATGGAAATCATGCTCAGCAGGTCTCCTCCCAATTGCTGAATCCAGTGAACTTTCAGTCCTTATCTGATTTAGCATTTAACTCTGTTGCCTGTTCATCTGATTATATAATGATAGGTACATATCATTTTACATACAATTTTTATTCAATGACAAAATACTATATGCTCATTGCAAAAAAATAAATGGAAACTACACTGAAGAGTAGAACAAAGCCCCCTCCTCACTATCCCATTTGTCAGGAGAACCAATGTCTACAGCTGAGGTTCATCAGACCGGACAATTTTCTGTGTACATTTAGTATATAACTTCAAATTTCAAATCCAAACTGAAAGAGAGGATTTGAGATGAAAAATAAACTATCCTTTACTCTCAATCCTCACTTTTGATAACCCTTTATAAAAATGTGTATTTCTTTTGGCGGTTATATCCATTATGTTTATATTCATTCACTTATTTATCAGCTTACATTGTATCTAACTACTACCCCATCATGAAGAATGAGGAATTTTGCTTACTTATACTGTTTTCTCACTTCCCTATTCCCACACGTGCCACACTTTAAACTCTAAAAGGCATGTTTTTAGGTATTAAGCTTTTCTATTTGCTGCTAATCTATGTCTTCAAATAAAATACAACCCCTTATTTCTTGACTCATTCATTTTAGACATATGTCATACTATCTAATACTCTATTTTATGGCACTTCTCTTCTAGTAACTAAAAATAATTATTTCCTTTGTCTATAGGTAATTTTAAAAATGACATTTGCAATAATTATTTAAATGTAGCTCCCTGCAGAATCAACTGGTGTGATTAGACAATGAGTGGACATAGATCCCCTGCCATTAACTTTGTGCAGCTGGAAGGAACACATAGCTAACAAACAGGGAAGGGGGGAGAGCACGTTGTTTTTGTTTATATGTTTATTTTTTTTATGTTTATTTACTTTTGAGAGAGACAGAAACAGAGTGTGAGTGGGGGAGGGGCAGAGAGAAAGGGAGACACAGAATCCGAAGCAGGATCCAGGCTCTGAGCTGTCAGCACAGAGCCTGACGTGGGGCTGGAACTCACTAGCCATGAGATTTTGCCCTGAACAAAAGTCGGACACTTAACCAACTGAGCCACCAGGCACCCCTGTTTATTTTTATGATGCTATATTTTCTCCTTATCATTAAGGTCACTTAGCTTCTCAATCACATGTTTTATTACAGAAAATTCTTTCTTTTCTAGGAAACATTCTTCCTGGAACTGTCTTATTCCCTGTTCTAATTTGCACTCTGGACCTACTACCTAACCATCATCCTGGAATTATTTTTCTTTTTAAAAAATCTTCTGCTATTTAAGTATTTTATTATACTTTGTTCTAAAAAAAAAATATGTAGCAAACAATCTTCCAGTCCTCTTAGGAGAGCAACCTAGCATTTAAAATTTTCTTCCCTTGGATTGACTTGCAGAAGACATCTCATTTTCAAGAAAATCCCAGGGGATGAAATCTTACAAGTAGTATTTGAGTAGGTTTCTTTTCATGTAGAAATTGCAGTGAAAATTGGTAATCTCAAATAACAGGCAATATTGAATAGATGCAATTTTAGTATTTGCAAAGGATTAATAATTTATGAAGACTGACATATTACTAGTGTTTGTAATAACAAGATTTTTAGTTCCTTGAACAAATATTTATCCAGAACTCGGTATGTTCTCAGCATTGTTTCATGCTCAGGGGATATAGCAGTTCCTCAGGAAGAGTTTATTCTAGTTGATGAGGCAGAGGCAAAAGATAAGAAACATGTAAACATTAAATATAGAATGAGAAGTCAATCCTTGATGATGCTGAAAAGGTGCAATAAGGAAGTGCTGGGGGATGGAAAGGGGCACACCTTGCAGGGGGGGGTCTCTGAAAAGATGAAATTGTTTTTGTTTTTATGTTTCATAGTTTCTTCTCTTCATTTTATTTTTAAAAATTGTTTTATTTCAAAATAATCGATGTTATGGAAAAGTTGAACATGTAATACAAAACATTTTTTTTTTCTGAACTGTTTGAGAGTACATTGCTGGCTTGTTCCATCATTTCTGAATACTGTCATATATACTTCCTAAAGACAGGGATATTCTATTACATAAACATGACACACAATAGATTAAGTATTTGGTTTTGTGGTCTCACTTTTTCCCTTTCTTGAGTTCCTCTGTTGTTTTATTGGATGAATAGGAAGCAAGTCTTTCAAAGAGGATTGTCTCTGAGTGGTAAAATTTTCTAAGTCTTATGTACCTAAAAATGCCCTTAGTTTTACCAGAACTCATGATTGGTAGTCTGGCTGGGCATTTAATTCCAGGTTCCCAATCATATTTTTTTCTGACCTCAGTCTTCAAGCATACAATGAGAAGGTAGACTCCCATTCATCAGAAGCAACAAGTAGAAGACCTGGAGATCCTCTCTACCTTTCATAAATCTCTGCCTAGATGAGGTCTTTTTTCTTTGTTCATGTGCTCCTTCTATTCATCTATGTGACCTTTGAAGCTGAGAATATATGCATTTATGTCTAAAAAATAAGTTATCTTCTATTATTTCTCTGGTAATTTCTTTAGGATATTTTGTCCTCTTTCTGAAACTTTTTGAAGGATTATAACTCCCCTGGATAGGTCCTCTAAGACTTTAAACTTTTCTTCTACATGTTCCTATATTTCTTGCAGCCTGATTTATGAGAGATTCCCTCAGGTTTATTTTCCAGAACTTCTTATTTTTTTTCTCAATATCAGACGTTGTAATTTATAATGTATTCTCAATAAGTCTTTATTGTTCTTTAGTTTCTATGAAGGTGTATAAAATTATATTCTGTGTTCAGAATTACCTGATTCTTTCAGAGTTGATTCATTGGTTCATGTTGACACTGTGTGTGTGTGTGTGTGTGTGTGTGTGTGTGGTGATTATTTTTCTTCTAATATGATATTTGTCTATTTAACATCATGAACTGAAGTCTAGCTCACTTGAGACATTCTTGGCCTGGGTTCCTTCTGCCAGCATGTAATCTTGCTCCTCACCAGGAACACCTTCAATTGAATTCCCTTCAATGAGAGGTGAGGACTGTGTGCTCTGTGTGCTCTGAGCCCACAAAGTTAAAGTTTCCTTTAAACTGCATGAGTAGAAAGCAGAGAGCTTATTCTGGGATTCCCAAGCCATTTTTTTTGGGGGGGGGGGGCAAGAAGAGGTGGTAACTTGCACAGCTGTTCAGACAACAAGCACCAACCCTGATCTCTAACTTCTGTCCACTCGTGAAACTGGAACTTTTATCTCCAGGTTAGGAGCATTTCAGGGGCACCACCATCACAGACCATGATTTCTATCTCCATGGCAGCCTTTGTGTGTGCACAACTGGGCTGTACCCCTGCTCCTATATTTCTTAATATATCCCATATTTCCCATATTTTCAGAAATTCATCAAGATTATAGCTTCCATTTGAAAACTGCTATAAATATATTATCTATGGTACTTTCATATTTTATTTCAATGGGATTTGTGGAAGGATAAGAGTATGTATGTCTAACCTGTCACTTTGAACCAGAAACCCCAGTTTTTCAACCTCAAAGCTTTCTCCCTCAGCCTACTCTCTGCCACTTCTTTGACTTTTATTTGTCCCATTAGTACTGACTTCTTTCCTTGTACCTTTCCACAAATGTTGATACTCCATCCTTGTCTATCTCCTCTTTTTCTCCTACTTATTTCTGTGAATGATTTTCACTCACTCCCGTGGATTCAGCTTTCACTGTAAGCTAGTGAACTCATTATGCACGACTAGCTCTCATCTCTATTCTGGGATCCAGCTTTGTATTCTCTACTCACTATTGTCATTTCATGCATATTTAATTTTCCATCCAATGTCAAGAAACAGTAGATACTCAATAACTTAATTAATTAACTAATTAATGCATAAATAATCTAGAACTAGTTCTAAGGTAATCTTTCTACTATACCAATACTATTTCCTAATTATTTTTCACAAATAACTGGGAAGAATTAATGAATATTAATGAATGATTAATAAATGAATGATTTGCTCAGTGTGAGCTCAACCCTGGGCCTCCTCTTTACCAAAATTTTTACCTAACTTATTTGCTGATAACACAATGTACTCAAATTTCACTCATCTCTCCCTACAAAAAAATGGAGACCAAAAAACTTGAGAGGGAAAAAGAACCACAACAGTTTCCAGTTTCCAACGACAACATAGCAATATACTTCTATTTCTAATTTCAGTTACTGTAATTAAACTTCTGTTATATCAAGTTTTTGAAGCTAAAACACTCAAAGCAGAAGTTTTCACTTACCTAATTGGCTACCAGTGCAAGTGTAGATTCAATCCATCTGTCTCTAAGTGGATATGTGTATCTCTGCCAGTCTGCCCTTTGTTTTGGCTTTAAATTACCCTTTCAAAGACTGATTTCCCATGGAAGAAAAGCTAACAAGAGTCACTCTTCTAGTCTGAGCATTTCAAGTATAACTTTTGATACTGGACATAGATTCTATCCAATTCTGCCAGAATGAAGAAAAGTTTCAAATTAGCTAAGGTTTCCTACCACTATGGATTCTTTAGATACTTAAAAACAAAAGAAAACATAACAAGGTTCTTTGTCCACACAGTACAATTATCTGACACCTAATAAATTGGTGTGGTACGGACAATAATATCTTTCGTTCCAGTTCTAATCATTGACTGGTCCAGCCAATCTGCCTTCACATTCAAGGATTCCAAGAATGGTTACTCACATAATCTTCCAAAGAAACCATAAAACCTTTTTTAAATTTAAGAAACTGTAGGCAAATGAGATTTTCACAGGTTTGGAATCATAGGTCAACTTTTCTCTGGATATTCCAAATAAAAACACTTTATATGAATAATAACAGTAATAACAATAATAAAAGCTAACATGTATTAACTGCTAGGCAATACTCTAAACTCATTACATAGAACATTTCATTTAACTTTTGCAAAAACTTTTTGGGTAAGTCTTATTATTACCCCATAAAGAATTGAGGCTTAGAAAAGTTAAATGTCTTGGCCAAGTCATTTCTCCAGTTCATAAGTGGTAGAGCTGGGACTTGAACCCAAGCAATCTGATAACAGAGCACGTATTTTTAACCAGTAGGCAAGGTTATAAAACAGATTTCATCTTGTATGTCAGCTTTTATTGACAGTGACAATATGGAGAATGTTGAAAACACTCAGTCACTAGACTCAGTATGACAGAGTACCAACACTGACCAATGAGGTAAACCATGAGCACATTAGAGTTTATTTATTCTAGGTATGTATGTATGTATGTATGTATTTGTTTGTTTATTCTAGGTATTCCCCCTCTTAAGGAAAGTGAAAGAAACAGGGAGGGAGGGGGAGAGAGAGGGAGACAGAGACGGAGACCGGCAGACAGACAATTTGCCTGTGTATCTATAAACAACTCTCAGAAAACGCATAGTTTAGGTTAGACAAATTCACAGAATGTGTCAAACCCTGACAGCAATTTGTCTTTCTCTATGGTAGGCTTGTAACAAAAAACTAGTGATTTGAATAATTGCTCTACTTTATTTTCCTTCCCCCACACACTGATGGAGTATTTTTTTTAAGATGAAGGAAGTAATATGAAGAAGAAAGAAGAGACGTAAGATGCTTAGAAAACTATCACTTGGATGACTGAGTCAACTGTGTTCAATTTCAAGGAAATTTCAAAAAAAAAAAAAATAAAGAAGACCTTAATTTTTATTTTCAGAGGGACCAGATAGTGGAAACTTGCACAGGTAATTAAGGAGGGATCATATTTCTGTGATATTCACCCATCTTCCTTTTTTCTCCTGATATTTCTTGCTTTTCTTTCCCCTAATTTGAACAGGCTATCTTCCCTGTGTTCCTTGACTTGAGGTTTGATTTAAGGCAAATTTTTCCAAGTTTCTGGTAAAGACAAATTTAAAACTGAAGGTCACCTAATTTCTGTCCAGACTAGAAAAAGTTTTCCAGCAGGGGAGACAGAGAAAGAGGGGAAGGGAGGTGTAATGAGAGCCAAAATCTCCCTGGATCCCAAGGAGAGAGTCTTAACGTCCTGCTTTCCAGAGAAGAGCCCAAGGGAAACAGACCTGGGATATTTTTATGGAACACCAAAACAAAAGGTACTTGGTTCCCAGGAAAAGCCTCCAGGAAACACAAACTGTCTATGCTTCTTCTAAGAGTTATTTATGGATATATCAATAATCTCAATCTCTCTCTCTCTCTCTCTCTCTCTCTCTCTCTCTGTCTCTCTCTCCCCCCCTTTCTCTCTTCTTCCCCCTGCCCCCCTCAAATTTCTCTTTGTAAAGAAGTACCCAGGAAAAGAAAGGCTCTATGACACCTCCAGTTTAAGAAACCATGAACAGCCTCACAGACATGCCAATGTCTCTGAATGGCAGAAGGAAACAGGAAGATTCCCTGATTCTAGGAGTGACACAGAAGCAGGAAAGAGAACCCTCAAAGCCAAAGCAGGGATGCCTAGGGAGCCAAGGACATCTCACAGCAAAAATGTGGAGTGATACCCTAAGGCCAATTAGGACAGTGCATATCTCATTTGCTATCTTCATGGAAATATAATAGAGATATTATACTGGGATGGATCCCCTCCCCCAATGTCTTGACACTTCATAGCCTCTACAAAATCTTAAATATATTTTTAGATATATACCCTAAAGAAATGTGAAGGTAGAGAAATCCCAAATTAATAGAAATAATTATTCTATCCCACTGTAACAGAAAGAGAGCTCAAAATAGATAGCTGGATTATATAAAAATTTAAAAGTTACATTCTTTACACTCAATTTGGTAGATAAAGATGCATTCCCACCACCACCCCCAAAAAGGGAGGGGGCACCCGGGTGGCTTAGTCGGTTAAGCATCGGACTTCAGCTCAGATCATGATCTCAAGGCTTGTGAGTTCAAGCCCCACTTTGGGCTCTGTGCCTATAGCTCAGAGTCTGGAGCCTGCTTCAGATATGTGTATTCCTCTCTGACCTTTCCCCACATGCACTCTGTCTCTCTCTGTCTCTCAAAACTAAATAAACAAAAGATTCATCCCCACTACATCCATTTATACAATCTAAAAAATGATTAGGAAGAAGGGTGTTAATAGTACTAATCTATGGCAAAATAACTTCTTACTTCATAGATGCAAAGAAGAAAATGTAAAATTAAATTTGAATATTAATCAAGTAATATAAAAATGTAATATTAAATGAAAGAGTGTGAAATATATTCATGATGAAGAAGCAGAATCACTACCATTCAAGAACATTAACAGCAAGTGAAAGGTTTCAATGAGAAATCATCATAGAAGAGCCTTCAGTTTGTTTAATCTTGTCTTTGTGTTCTATGTGCTATATCCTTTACCACGTCAAATACTTAAGAGCTAATGCAAACATTTTCTAAACCTAACCTAGCATGAGTGAAAGTTTATTTCCTGTATAACTGGTTAAGTCCATTTAGAGGAATCCTAACTCAGGTCACAAGTGTCTACTTAAGGAATCAAAGTAATAAATTATTGAATAAGACCCCTGTGACATGTGCAAATAAACATGCTCCAGGTGCCAACATGCTCACATAGAATAACTTAACAAGCTCTGTCTACAGTGCCAAGGCAGAGAGAAGAGGGAGTCAGCTGTCAAACATATTTGCAACCAACCAAATTCATGCAAATGATTCCAAATGATCAGGCCAAAAAAAACAGCCATCCTCGCCTAGTTGGAAGGCATTAGTTAGAGCTGGTAAAACTGTTAAATACTATCTGGTTGCCAGAAAAAGACCAGAAAGAAAGTGAATTTGTTAAGCTTTGAAAGCTGAGATTCTTTTTTTTTTCTTTTTTTTAAAACATCTGTTAGGCCCAGAGAGTACAAGAAGGCCAGGCTATGACAGTGATATACATTTGGTTTTAATTGGAATACAGTTGACACACAATGTCACATTAGATTCAGGTGTACAACATGTGAATCAACTAGTCTATATGTTATGCTGTGCTCACCACAAGTTGTAGCTACCATCAGTCCCCATACAGCGCTATTACAGTACCACTGACTGTATTCCCTATGCTGTACTTTTTATCCCTGTGACTTATTCATTCCACAACTGGAAGCCTGTAATGATGGACACTTGTCCATGTCTTGACTATTGTAAATAATGCTGTGGTAAACAGGGGTGCATATATCTTTCCAAATTAGTGCTTTTACTTTCCTTGGGTAAATACTCAATAGTGGAATTACTGGATCATATGGCATTTCTATTTCTAATTTTCTGAGGAACCCCTCAATACTGTTTTCCAGAATACAGGTCTTTCACCTCCTTGGTTAAGTTTATTCCTATGGCAGCGAGGATGTGGTTTACTGTTGGTGGGAATGTAAGCTGGTGCAGGCACTCTGGAAAACAGTATTGAGGGGTTCATCAATAGATTAGTGGATAAAGAAAATGTATATCTCTTTATCTCTAATATCTATATCTATCATATATCTATATAGATATATACAGATATATACAATGGAATATTACTCAGCCATAAAAGATATGAGATCTTGTCATTTGTGACAATATGGACAGACCCAGAGGGTATTATGCTAAGTGGAATAAGTCATAGAGAGAAAGACAAACACATGACTTTAGTGGAATCTGAAAAAACGAATCAAGTGAATAAACAAATAAAAAGCAGAATCAGACCTATAAGTACAGAGAACAAACTGATGGTCACCTGGTGGTGGGGGTTAGGCAAAATGGGTGAAGGGGAGTGGGAGATTCAGGCTTCCAGTTGTGGAATGAGTAAGTCACAGGGATAAAAAGTACAGCATAGGGAATACAGTCAGTGGTACCATAATAGCACTGTATGGGGACTGATGGTAGCTACACTTGTGGTGACCCATAACCTGGCCTTCTTGTGCTCTCTGGGTCTAACAGATGTTTAAAACTAAAAAACAAAACAAAACAAAAAGTCATGCTACTGATCTGATTTTTAAAATATACATTGTTTTAAAAAAATTAAATATTGATATTCACCAAATATTACATGATTTATGTTAATATAAATGTAACACATCCAGTTATTAAGTAAAGCAAATGAACTGTTAATACTTTTGAAAAAAAAAAAAAAACAGGTGACACAGACTGTCCTTGCCAATCTAGTACCTGCTTGATTCCCTTCTGGAAGTACTTGCTCTTATCTCATGATCTCTGCCCCTGGAATCTATTCTCAGTCAAGAGACAACCATCTTACTCAATAAAACAAATCCTAGTAATCTTAACTGCTGATTTATATTACATTTCAAAATCACATTTATTATGTGCTTCTGGTTATAGGAGTTATTCATTTAAATTACTAAATTAAATAAATATAAAAATAGTAAATAAAATTCCACCTTGCAGTGGAAATTTTGTAAAAATTTTGCTGTTTATTTTTCCAGGTAGATAAACATCTAGTATTTCACATTCTAGTTTGAAATTTCCTTAACCTGTGTTTTGAACTTCTAACTAGGGCACCCCAGAGTCAATGTATTAAGCTAAGGACTCTAACAGGGCAAGTCAATGGATGACAGATTGGAGACAAGCACACCTTTTGGTTGTCCTCAAATTAGATGAGCTATCACCCCGTTAGCAATGTAGTGTGACTATATATGAAAGAGGTGCACTGAAAAATAAGATGGTGGTGCTAAATTCAGAAAAGTTAACATCTTTAGAGTCAACTAAATACACCCGTGATAATAGAAGAATTAAAGGCAAAATGACAATGAAGGAAAAGGAATCTTATTTATTTATTTTTTTAATGTTTAATTTTGAGAGAGTGCCAGTGGGGGAGGGACAGAGAGAGGGGAACAGAGGATCTGAAGCACACTTTGCGCTAACAGCAGTGAGCTCGATGTGGGACTCAGACTCACGAAGTGTGAGATCATTACCTGAACTGAAGTCAGACGCTCAACTGACTGAGCCACCCAGGTTCCCCAAAGTAATTTTAATATCTACTTTGTCCTACAATATTTCTACCTCTACAATACTGTAGGCAAGGCTTTGTTGTCATCCCTATGGCTTAGTCTACATCATGACTTTCGTGGTCCATAGGCACTTTTTTCTTTGTGGTCCTCTTCCTCTATAAGAAAATATTAAAAATTATACATCATAATTGCATTGGAATAAAGACAAATATAATCCACGCTGGATTCCATTATTAGCATTCATCATTATATTTTTTCTTATTTTAAAAGAAATTAAAATTAAAATCTTTTTTAGGTCCCTAAAAGTATTGTGGACATTAGGCACTGTAACTACCAGCCAACATTAAGTCAGTCCCATCTATGACAGATAGTGCTAGATAGTGTATTTATTCACCCCTTCTGGAATAACAAAACCCCAATTTTTAGCCTGGAACAATGTACATCCAAAATAAAGACTACAGTTTCCAGGATCCCTTGCAGCTATATGTAGCCAATGGAATGTGAGTAGAAACAATGGGGATAACTTCCAGGTTGTGTTTCCTTTTCCTATGGGAAAATCCTACTTTGGATTCAGTGTGGTAGGAATGAGTCATTCACACCATGTAAATGGGGACAACAGTCTATTTATACTAGAACAATAAAGTAGTAAGAACCTGGGTTTCTGACATCTCATGGAGCTTTGATGACTTCCCAGAATGCAGTCACAATATAAGCCCAGGCTTTGTGTGAATGAGAAATAAATTACTATTTAGTTTAAGTCCCTATTTGGGGGGTGGGGGTCTTGATTACATGCAGCCAAACTTATATCCCAAGTAACAGAATCAACTTTCACAATAAGAAAACTGAGGCACAGATTGGATTTTCTCAATGTGGTTTAGTAGAAACTAAAACAAGACAAAGGTCAACCCTGATCTACCCATACTTAAAACCCTATGCTCTGTTCATTGCCTTCCCACATTGTCTTCTCCCTTCAGAGAAACAAAAACATGAAGAACAAAGCAATTATGAGAGAAAGAAGAGCATAAACTTTATGAAGCAATAAATGTCATCAAAAGAGAATCCAAACAAAAAACAAATGGAAAGAAAAAATGAAACAGATTCAGTGTGGATTTTTGCCAGCACCACATGACTTGACATTCTGAATTATGACTACTTACAGGAAGTATTAGAAACTTTCCAAGAAAGGGGGTAGTTCATATAAATGATGAATCCTACATTTTGCTTATTTGTTAACTTTGACTGTAAGTTTATGTATTAGTTTTCTGGCTCTGATAATTTCTGATTTCCACTGACACAAAGCATCATACTGAGGTGAGAGTCCACAAAACATATCTGGTAAAAGTATAATAGCGAGAAATATTTCCAAATACAGATCCAGTTGTTTCATTCTAACCCTTGGGATATAGGTTCATCCCTCCTGAGCAGTTTTCTGCCTTACCCAGTATGTCCCTCAGGGTGAACAAGGACCCCTGCCCAGTTACTTCTGTCCTTTAAATACACTAAACAGTCTAGTTACTGAATGAATTGCACTTTTTAAAGATTAAGGTATTTTATATACACACTTGAATCTTGGGTCTTTTAAAGTAGCCATATTTCTAAAAAAGACATTTTATTTAAAAGGAGTCTTTCAATGAGTCTGGAGGTTTTCCTCTATTCCTTGTTCATTAGAGTAAACAAAATGAAAGGGCACAGATGTCACTTGCTCCCTGGGAATCTGTTAGCTTTTTAGGAGAATACAGGTCATCTTAGAAGTCTTTTAAAAAAATCAAGCTTCTCCCTCACAAATATATCCATGGAATATGCAACATCCAGCTATATTCACTATATCCTCCAATAATAAATGTTTTAAAACATCCAACTTTTTAAAAATCATTTTGGATATAGCAATAGGAGTATCACCAGAAGACTTAACCTTGTAATTATATACTTTTTTTATTTTTAAATTTTTATTTACATCCCAGTTAGTTAACATATAGTGTAATAATTTCAGGAGTAGAATTTAGTGATTCATCACTTACATATAACACCTAGTGCTCATCTCAACAAGTCCCCTCCTTAATGCCAGTCACCCATTTAGCCCATCCCCCCACCCAACCTCCCACCAACAACCCTCAGTTTGTTCTCTGTATTTAAGCTTCTCTTATGGTTTGCCTCCCTCTCTGCTTTTTTATTATTTTTCTTTCCTTCCCCTATGTTCATCTGTTTTGTTCCTTAAATTCCACATATGAGTGAAGTCATAAGATATTTACCTTTCTCTGATTTATTTTGCTTAGCATAATACATTCTAGTTCCATCCACGTTGTTGCAAATGGCAAGATTTAATTCTTTTTGATCTCTCGCTAATATTATATATCACGTCGTCTTTATCCATTGATCAGTCAATGGATATTTGGACTCTTTCCATAACTTGGCTATTGTTGATAGTGCTGCTCTAAACATTGGGGTGCATGTGCCCCTTCAAATCAGCATTTTTTAATCATATGGAAAAATACCTAGTAGTGCAATTGCTGGATAGTAGGGTAGTTCTATTTTCAATTTTTTGAGGAACCTCAATACTGTTTTCCAGAGTAGCTGTACCAGTTTGCTTTCCCACCAGCAGTGGGAAAGAGTACCCCTTTCTCTGCATCCTCACCAACATCTGTTGTTTCCTGAGTTGTTAATTTTAGCCATTCTGACAGGTGTGAGGTGATATCTCATTATGGTTTTGATTTGTATTTCCCTGATGGTGAGTGATATTGAGCATCTTTTCATGTGTCTGTCAGCCATCTGGATGTCTTCTTTCAAAAAGTGTCTGTTCGTGTCTTTTGCCCATTTCTTCACTGGATTGTTTGTTTTTTGGGTGTTGAGTTTGATAAACTCTTTATAAATTTTGGATACTAACCCTTTATCCCATATGTCATTTGTAAATATCTTCTCCCATTCCATCAGTTGCTTTTAGTTTTGTTGATTGTTTCCATCACTGTGCAGACGCTTTTTATCTTGATGAGGTCCTAATAGTTCATTCTTGCTTTTGTTTCCCTTGCCTCCAGAGACATATCTAGTAAGAAGTTGCTGTGGCCAAGGTCAAAGAGGTTGGTTGCCTGTTTTCTTCTCTAGAACTGTAATGGTTTCCTGTCTCACATTTAGGTCTTCCATCCATTTTGAGTTTATTTTTGTGTATGGTGTAAGAAAGAGGTCCAAGTTAATTCTTCTATATGTTACTGTCCAGTTTTCCCAGCACCACTTGCTGAAGAGACTGTCTTTATTCCATTGGATATTCTTTCCTGCTTTGTCAAAGATTAGTTGGCCATACATTTGTGGGTCCATTTCTGGGTTCTCTGTTCTGTTTCATTGATTTGAGTGTCTGTTTTTGTGCCAGTACCATACTGCTCTGATGATTACAGCTTTGTAATATAGCTTAAAGTCTGGAATTCTCATGCCTCCAACTTTTGTTTTCTTTTTCAGGATTGCTTTGGTTATTCACGGTCTTTTCTGGTTCTATACAAATTTTAGAATTGTTTGTTCTAGCTGTGTGAAGAATGCTGGTGTTATTTAGATAGGGATTGCATTGAATATGTATATTGCTTTCAGTAGTACTGACATGATTATGTACTTTTATCTCCTAAGATCAAAGCTGATCCAGAAAGACAGAAAGCCACTAAGTGAATTCACATCATTGCCCATCCTGTCACAAAGACTCTGGTAGCCAGAGTCAGAGTTAGATAAAAGAATGTAAGGCAAACATATTGTTCTTTTCCCTCTAGAAATTGCCCCCAAAGTGGCATTAGTGAAAGACAATTTGTCATAGTGAGGGGAAAAATATTAGAACTTTATATTTTATTTAGGCAATAAGAAAGTAATTAAGCTTTATTACACAGATCTATACCATTCCCCTCATTCAGTCTGTATGTCAGAGCCCTCTGCCACATGCAATGAGCAAGGTATGTGGAAAAGAGATGAGTCCTTTGAAAACACTCAGGAGTGACAGCAATATACTGTCTCATGTACTTGTTTCCAGTGTATTCTATTGTGTTGCAATTTTTGTGGATCTAGTTAAATGGGCTAAGCAATTAATGGGTTTCAAATGAATCTACCCTCACAAAATGTCAAGTGGATTTAAAAGTTTCTGCAAAACTTAACAGAAACCCATGGGGAAGGGGAAGAAAAAAAAAAAAAAAAAAGAGGTTAGAGTGAGAGAGAGCCAAAGCATAAGAGACTGTTAAAAACTGAGAACAAACTGAGGGTTGATGGGGGGTGGGAGGGAGGGGAGGGTGGGTGACGGGTATTGAGGAGGGCACCTTTTGGGATGAGCACTGGGTGTTGTATGGAAACCAATTTGACAATAAATTTCATATATTGAAAAAAAAATAAAAAAATTAAAAAAAATAAAAAATAAAAAAAATAAAAGTTTCTGCAAATAATCCACAGATTGAAATTTCTAATAATTTAAACACAAAGCAAACCACTAGAAAAAATGGCAAAATTAATATTTTAGCTTCTGATATAAATTTTTTGTCAGTCATGTTTTTTTTTTGTTTTTAGTTTTTTGTTTTATTTTTAGATACAGAGTGTGAAAAGGGGAGGGGGCAAAGAGAGAGAAAGAGAGAGAATCTTAAGCAGGCTCCATGTTCAACACAGAGCCCGACACGGCTTGATCACATGACCATGAGATCATGACCTGAGCTGAAATCAAGAGTTGGATGTTCAACCAACTGAGTCACCTAGGTGCCCCTTTCAACCATGTTTTATAGTCAAAAAATCATCTACTCGTGTACAAAAAGATCTCAGTCTGAAACCTTCAAAATTATCAAGAATATTGCTTGAAATATGGATTTACTTTTACTATTTATGACAATAAATGGCCACAATTTTATCAATGAACCTCATGCTAAGGGTATATCATATCATAAGATATTAATTCATGACTATAAGAAGCAAGACAGTTTTAAGATAAATATGTTAAATATAGCATAATCATTTTTTCAGTGGTATTTAAAACCAGACCACTCTCAAGCCAGCAACTTGTAACATTTTGCTAAATTGAATGACAAATATTTAGGAGTCACTTCTGTGGTCCCTTAGTTAACAGTGAAAGACACATCCCATTGGAAAAACACTTTCTCTTTCTAGTAAAAATGCCTGATACAATTTATAGAAATGAATATACTGACAAATCACAAAGCATTCTTTTATCAACAAATAGATTTGGAAGGTACATAGAAAACATTACTGAAGATTTGGCAAAATGAGCATCAGATCAAGTTATCAAGTATGAGAGGTTTGCTGTTAGTTGGATGAACATAGTGATGTTTCCACATGTCTCAGCTTATGCATCTGTCAGACTTTGTTTAGATGAAATACACAAAGAACTACTTTGTCATCAGTCATCAAAGGAGAGATGAAACAAAGAAAGCAGGTTCTCAATAGTATAAAAATTCTTTAATAAAACAATACTTTATACAACTGTGTAATATAACCACTACCAGAGCCACTGCCTTGACAAGAATATAAAGATTTAAGGTTAAGCTGACAGAGATAGCACTGTACAATGGACCTCTTCCTGCATTGTTCAGAGAGCAAGCTAGTAGCAAAGAAGTCATAGTCTTCAAGCTATAGGATGTCAACAGTATGACGTTTTATAGAATTAAGACTTTCTAAAATAGTAGAATCTTTAGAATATTCTCAATCAGGTAGAAGAAGAGCAGGAAAATCTTTTGCAAAATCTCAAAGTTTTGCTGGTTAGCTCATGGCAAAGTTCTTTTCTGTTGTTGTTAATACCTTTCTTAAAATGTTTATTTATTTTTGAGAGAGAGAGAGAGAGAGAGAGCGAGCAGGAGCAGGATTGAGACAGAGAGATAGAGACACAAAATCTGAAGCAGGCTCCAGGCTCCAAGCTGTCAGCACAGAGCCTGATGTGGGACTCGAACCCACCAACGGTGAGATCATGATCTGAGCTGAAGTCAGATGCCCAACCAACTGAGCCACGCAGGTATCCCTTCAGGGCAAAGTTCTTAAAAAGAATTGTTGAGCTTAAAAGTAGATTACATTTCTTTTAAATATGTAAAATTTTCCAACCTTTTTAGTGCAATTATAATGACCTCCCATAGTATCCTCCCAAGAAGAATTTTTTTAAAAAATATAAACACATATAATTTCTCTGTTGGATTTAAAGTTGGATATTTCAACAATGAGTATGAATGGCGACTTTTCCAAAGCAAATCTTGCAATGGAGAGAGCATTCTGAAAAAGATATTTGAAATTGTTTCTACTCTTATTTTGTTACTAAAAAAAAATGTATCTATTTTTAAAACTTCCTTATATGTTTCCTTTATCCATATGTTTATCAGACTGAAAAATGAATTGTCCAATCTATTTAAAGTTCTTCCAAACAAAGAATTTTCAGTAGGTTCTAATTCCTGTTAAAAATGTTAAAATATAACACTTTTTTATTAGTCTGCAAGAATTTATTAATGTCAGAGAATACAGAAATACACCAAATTTCATTATGAGATTGTATCATTGGATAATGCTATGTAAAACATGAGTATCCTATTTAGAAAGCACAGCCAAATTGTACTTCCTCCATTTGGAGCCACATATCTTCATGAAATATCTTTTTCTACTATAACAGCCGTTAAATCTACCAGAGGATTTAGCAGGCATTAAAAGCCTCAGAAGTAACTTGAACTTGGAAGCAGACTACGGTAGAATCACTGCATTGCAAAGGGTTAAACCAAGATTTTCAAATGTTAATAAGAAAGTTGATAGTAACTACAGGAAATCCAAACCTGTGCAGTCTCTTTAACTGTCTGTGCCCACATGCCTGTGAAGCTCTGAGGGCTTGCTTTGGTTTATTGGAAATCATTAAAACGGTGCATTCTCCCCAGCTGATATTAATAAGGCCACACTATTCTTGCTGCCTGCAGCGCCGCTGTGTAATTCGCGGCTGCCCCCAATTATGTGTGGGCGATCTGCAGGCCTGTGGAGGGGGTTCCACACGGGCAGGCGCTTAATAAACAGACCGGCTTATAAACACAGGCTAATCTCTCCCACATGAGCACCTGAGGAGGATCACAAGTGACAGCTGTTTAAATTTTCAGGGAAATTAATGACCCCTAAAGAGGCAGCGCTTATCAGGCTTGGAGTAGGTTTGATAGAAGAGAGTCACCACGGGGCAAAATGTTTATAATCGTCCATAAGTGCCTCATTCAATGGCTTCATCTTAGGAACTTTTATTGACATGGTCCCCTCTATTAATGCTTGTGTTGGCAGAGCGACTTGATTCAATCTGTTCCTGATATTGGGCTCCTATGGCCGCTAATGAGCATCTCCCTATCCTCAGATCACAAGCCATTTAAAGTGATCAGGACTGTAGTTGGCATCCTGACCGCTAAGGGAAAATCCCATCAGACACATACATTATTTGGGTCCACCAGGCATTTGTAATGCATCAGCTCAGCCCTAGAGCTGGGCCTCACAGAGGGAATGGGAATAGACAGGCCACACGGCTGGCCGTCTGGGGTATAGAGCAGGAACAGGTAATTAAGTGCAGATTGGCCAAGGGGCCAGAAGTGACTTTTAAAAAAACAGATCTGGAGAGAAACAGCACATGGCAAAACTCACCACCCTCTTCTCCCACTGGTACCCCTTCCTCCACTCTGGTGTTTTATGTCTTTTATGTATCATTACAACAGGACACACTACCTTGTTCTCAGTTGTCTTTACATTCTACATACCCCCAGGACCACTTAACAGCAAGTGGTCTCATTTCCAAGGGGGCTTTGCAGGGTCTAGTGTCATGTGAAAGGAGATATAATAGAGACACAGAGAGAGACACAGAGACAGATGAAAGATAGACATGCTCGTCTGCAAATAGTGTTACAAAGGGAAGACTTTTTAGCTAAACAAAAATAGAAGCTAGCACTGTAAGGTAACAAAACAGAAGAATATTCTAAGCATCTTCTAGGGTATTAATTACAGGAGGTAGAATAGAATTTTATTAATATTAGAAATGAGATTAAGCTTCTCTTCAAAATCTATAAAACACTATTGTTTTTTAAAACAATTTTTATATGGTTAAATAGCCAAATATTCTTCAGAGATATGTAAATAGGTTCAAATTCAGGCTCCATGGCAGAGAGCCGAGATTATCCTGCTTGGGTGAGATGCTCATATACCTCTCTAGGTATGATTTCAGTGGGAGTCCCCTACGTTCAGCTGAGATTTAAGCAGGCCAGAATTCTGGAATACCAACGTATTGACAATTCCACTCAGAAAGGACAACCTTTCTTTACAATGTATTTCTCTTCCCATGACTCTCCAAGGAAAATGGCACATTTGCCCATTTTTGTTTTTTTCTTTTTTATGAAGTAACCACTGAAGCCCGGCTAAGCCCTTATAGCAGAACTGTTTTAGTTCTTTGTGAGTTTTTGCTAGTTATTATAGCATATACCTGAAGATAAATACTTAAATGTCTGTCGCACAGTTTGGTCCATTAAAAATATACATTTTCAAATTAGGAATTCATAACTAAAAAAGAAAAAGTATACTGGAAGCAAATAAACACATATATAAAATTCCTTCAGTATTACTGTAAGTTATTGAGCTTTACTTATTCTTTTTCTATCTCTGGTGAAAATATGTCCCAGATATTATTCAATTACTGTGATATTTGCATTCCTAGAATAGGCAACAAACTCAATCTGATAAACATTTCATGTAGGAGTGATTATAATTCATCTCTATTTGCTATCAAGGGAAGAAAAGTGAGAAAATTACTCTAATGTGAGCATAGAAGATGTTACCAGATAACATGACTATTCTGGTGAAATATTAATGTTTATAAAATGTTCATTGACTGTATACCAACTCATATCCTTAAATAATTGAGATTGGGGTTAGCCAGATTTATAGAAATCTTTGCTTGAAATTCTGTATTTTGAAAAAAGGTATTTTATGCTATTTGACGAAATAAATCCTAGTAAGTAATGTCAAAATCACAAATTTATTTTTTATATATTATTCAAAAGCCAGTACATGATTAATAAAAACACACTTAGCTTTCCCACTCTTCTTTTTTTTTAAAAAAAAATTTTCTTTAACATTTATTTATTTTTGAGACAGAGAGAGAGCATGAACAAGGGAGGGTCAGAGAAAGAGGGAGACACAGAATCTGAAACAGGCTCCAGGCTCTGAGCTGTCAGCACAGAGCCGGACGCGGGGCTCGAACCCACGGACCACGAGGTCATACCCTGAGCCGAAGTCGGACGCTCAACCGACTGAGCCACCCAGGCGCCCACTTTCCCACTCTTCTTCCTCTTATTCATGGTTAAAAATAACTAACTTTATTGCTTTACTGTATTATATAAATGCTAGCTTTGAATATGATTTTCATAAAAGTCTAAATGAACTAAGAGCTTCAGAGATAATTATTCACCATGTTCTTAAACTTTTCCAACTATCCAAAGTGACATTAACCAAGGAAATATCTTTCTCATTGAAAAACAAAATGCATAAGAGACTGTTGGGAACCAATGGTGAGTACAATCAGAAAAACTTTTAATAAGATTAGCTTTGTTTAAAGTTTGTTTCAGGATAACATTTGGCTACACACAGGCTTGACAAAATCATTCTTTATCTACAGTGTTAATTGATAGAAGGGTGGGTAGAAATGGACTTTTTCAAAAAGAACAGAGACCAAGAGAGACTGCTGGTATATCATGACCATATATCTTACCATGGTATATCGTAATCTGGTCATGGTTTTCCTGGAAAAAAAAAATGCTCCAATTCCACCATCTTCTAGGAGTAAAACTCTGGTTGGCACAGTAGTTGGCTTCACTCTCCTCCTTTGGGAGCAAAAGCAATGACAGAAGCATAGTTAACCCTTTGTTCCCAGAATGCCCATGATTCTTTAGGTCCCAATGTGGACAAAGAAGGATAACACAGAGCTCTAGGAGGGGCAGGGGAAGCCAAACTTCCCAGATTCAAACTCTAGCTCCTCTACTTTCAAATAAATTGCTTCTCTCTGTGCCTGTTTATTCATTTACAAAATGAGAATAATAAAAGTGGTAGACCAGGGGCGACTGGGTGGCTCAGTCGGTTAAGCACCTACTTGGGCTCAGGTCATGATCTCATGGTTTGTGAGTTTGAGCCCCGCGACAGGCTCTGTGCTGACAGCTCAGAGCCTAGAGCCTGCTTCGGATTCTGTGTCTCCGTCTCTCTCTGCCCCTCCCCTGCTTGTGCTCTGTCTCTCTCTCTGCTTCAAAAATAAATAAAATGTAAAAAAAAATTTTTTTTAAATAAATGTGGTAGGCCAGTATTTTATCCAATCACCAATATTCTGATTCTCCTTCCAGGCATCAGGTATGACTATACATCTCTGCCTCTTGTCATTACACATGGCCAGGTGACTTGCTTTGCCTAGTTTGTCACTTCTGGTGATACAAGCTGATACATTATTCTCCATCATCTACATTCACAGATGCAATAATTGCAGAAGCATGTGGAAAGATGGGCATCTGACCTAGATAACTGATGACTGTAAGGTCTCCCACCAGCTAACCATAATTGTACATGAAGCATAAGCAAGAAATAAACCTTGGATGAGGTCATTGTAAGCCACTGGATTCAGGGGGTTATCTGTCACGTCAGTATTGCCTAGCTTATCCTAACTGACAGAATAGAATAATCCTATCTGGCTCTTAGTGTTTGTGTAAGAACAAACTGAGTATATCACTTAGAAGAATAACAAGAACATTATAAATGCTTCATTTATTATTATTCAACAAATATTTATTGAGCACCGACTACGTACCAAACCCTATACCAGATGGAGAGAATTTAATGTGAGTAAAAACAAAAAGTACCTGTTCATGCAATACTGACCATGTAGCAGGAAAGGTAGTCATAAATCAAATGTTAACACAAATATAAAACTGCAACTATGCAAACTGGGATCCCTAAAGGGTTGATGGCACAAGAAAGCATATGAGATAATTGGCCAAGGCAGGGAGATCAATAAATGCCTCTTTGGGGATGTGTTAACTTACCTTAGATCTGGAGGTCACAGAGTGAAGTTAATTAGGGAAAGTTGGAAAAGCAAGATCTTCCTTGAGGAAGCTACTGTGTATGCAAAGACCAACAGTAAGGCACATGGAACCTACAAGAGACTAGAAGCTTCTAGCTGAAGTGCTTACTAAAGGAAAAAAGAAGTATAAAATTTGAATAGAGAATTAGGTAGGGGAAAGACTTTACAGGCTAGTGAAGATTTTGGTCTTTATATAAAGAGCAATGGGGAATTATTGAATATTTTAAGTGGGAGAGGATTACATGTTTAAAAGATCATTCAGGCTGAGAAGTAGAGAGCAAGTTATAAGGAGACATGGTGGATGCAGAAGTTAACCAGCTAAGAGGCTATTTATTGCTAGAGTACTTGCTATACATAATGATAGCTTGTAATAGGACAGCCGTAATGGTGGTGATGGATATGGAGAAAAAATGGTAGACTAAGTCGGCTTTTAAAAATATGCATCCATATACCTAATCTAGAGAGTGTGTGGGGAAATATAAATATATATCTCAAGGTATTAGGTGACCTGTAGAAGGGTCAAATCACCAAAATGGAATATTCCATGGCCAGAAACACTACAACAAAGGGAAACAACCAGCCATACAACACTGACTGTTCTAGTGGAAACCTCATGGCCTTAAAGATACTAAGAACCAGACAGTACTACAACTACTGTCATAGCTTCCCCAGGAGAAACAGTCATCTCCACAACATGCTTGCTAGATGGTCTGAACTCCTCATCGTAGCTGCCTCCTTTCATTGCTCATGTCCATCTTATAAAATTCCCATGAATGCATCTATCTCACAGAATCTAAGTCTCATGAGAAGCCTTAACTACAAAGAAAAATAAATGTTATCTTTAGCTTTTCAGCTTTGAAAATATAGGGAAGGCATATTTGATGGGGTAGAGTAGATATTCAGTGAATCAAACTAAAGTACTGCCACAAAGAAGTGAAATTAACTGGAATTTTTGATGTATTGGATGAAAGAAATAAAACTGAAAAAGGTAACAAAAACTCCTAGGTTTTTGGCTTCCCAACTTATGGGATGATAAATGCTATTTACTGAACTTGGCTTAAAAGTAATGAACATGAGTTTGGTATTGAACACACTGAAATTGAAGTACCTTTGAGACAGCCATGAGACGTCAAATAGACAATTGGATATGCAAGAGAAGGCCTTGCTGGAAATATAAATTTATGACTCATCCAGTGATAATTGAAGTCATGTTGTATTATTTTTCTATTGCTGCATCACAAATTACCACAATTTAGCAGCTTGAAACAACACCCATCTATTATGTCAGTCTCCATGAGTCAGGAGTCCAGCCGGGGATAAACTGGGTCCTCTGCTCAGAATTTCACAAGGCTACAAAGTGTCAGCCAGGACTGCAATCTAATCTGAGGTTCAGGGTCCTCTTCCAAACTCACTGGCTGTTGGCAGAATTCAGTTCTTTGAGATCATAGGACTCAGGTCCTCAGCTCTTAGAGGCCACCCACCATTCCCTACCATGTGACCCTCTCCAGAATATGGCAGTTCACTTCTACATGGTCAACAAGAGAGCTTCCAGTCTCTCCTGTTTCGATACTCTCTCAATTTGAATCTCTAGACCCTTTTTTAAAGGGCTCACTCAATTTTGTCAGACCCAACCAGGATAATAACCCTTTTGATTAACAAAAAGTTGTTAGGAACCTAAATTACACCTGCAAAATCCTTTCATTTTTGCCATGCAGCATAACGTAATCATAGAAGTGAAATCCTGTCCCGTTCACAAGTCCTACCTACACTAAGGGGTGAGGAATATACAGCATGCATGAGCCAGGGATGGGAATCTTGGGGGCCATCTTAGGCTTCTGCTTATCACCATGTCCAAAGTAGAAGACATCCTGTGGAGAATACCAGTGTCTAGAGAATGAAGATTTCCCATATTTAATGATAGAAGTATCTGAGATCAAGATAGAGAAGTAGAAGCTCTATTATTTTATTATCATGATTTTATAGTTCAATATGCTCAACCATAATATACTCAACTATTTGAAATAATTATTATATTTCAGATTTTGCAATTTAATAAAGAAGTTTGATGTGATCTTAGGAGTTTATCAATGTTTTAGACTCATAATGCCGTGAAGTTTCAAAATAGAGTAGACATTAGAAATGATATAGTAAAACCTCCATATTTTACCAATAATGAGAGAGATAATAGTGACTTTGCCAAACTCTTTCAGCCAGTGAGTGGCTGACCCACAAATCTTCTGAGTCTGAAATCAGTTTTGGGCTTTTCCTTTACTATTAAGTCTGTTCCATGACATTAAGGCTGGTCATGATGCTTTATGCAGAAAATTATCGTCAACAAAATTAAAATTATTTGGGACACAATTTTATTCCTTCTTTTATCCATACCTTAGGATATACAGCAAGGAAGCCTTAGATGATCTGTTTTCTAGAGACAGTCCTCATAAAATCCCCTTATTCAACTGACCAATTATACTTTCAAATGGCATGCATGGAGTCATATAAATACACAATGTCAAACCACTCTGTAGAGTTGTTAACATACTTTAAATTGGAGATTTCAAAAGATTGAATGTATTTTTCCTTACTGCTCCGGAATTTTTCAATAATTTCTTTTATATAACCTATCCAAGAGGCCATAAACATTAGCTGATAAATTATTCAAATCTGCTGCAAGCATATTGTCTCTATTTCTGCTGACAACATTTGAGTTATGTTATAAATTCTTCCTATTGCAAGAATACTGTATCTATTTATGGTCAAAACATTCGAATACTATTGTAAATTATCTATATTAGTCTTCCCCTACCAGTCCTTTATACATATGGGTGCTCAATATTTGTTGTTCATCTATGAAGAATCAGAATGTTTATTGGCCTGGGAACAAACAATAGATTTGAGTCCAGCCTCTATTAGATAACAACTGTGTGCTCTTGAGAAACTGATTTTCTGAATCAGTTTTATCTATTAAATACATATAAGAATACCTACCCTAATATTTTTATGATAACTTGATGAGATAACAAATATAATGTGCCTCATAGAGTTATCATAGATTCTCAATGTGTTGGCCACTTTCCTTCCATTGTTTCTTAGTTCTCACATGGGCAGTTATATCCTTTTATCATCCTTGCAGCCTGTTTTGTAAGTGATGAAGCCATTGTGTTTTTGTTTGAATTATATATGCTTTGGTTTTCATATAAATCAGTTCATTTTTTCATTAAATAAGAACCAGCTCTCTTACTGAGTCTGAATTTGTTATCAGCCTTTATTAAAAATCTGTATATCTAAGAAGCATTACACATTCCCATCAATAATTCTTGTTCCCTTATTGACATTCTCAACTGAGAGTGGGATTTGGCATGGGAAAATATGCCCCCTAGAAAAGCATATGAGAAGTTCCAAAATGGGACCAAAAGCAGCATGTGGAATTTGAAAAGTCCTCCTGGTGATTTGGAGATCTACCTCCAAGCATGGGTTGCTTCTTCTCCCTTCGCTCGTCCCCACTGAGATCCCTAGATACTAATAGTAAATGTTCTGATGCATGTATTATTGAGAGTAAAATAAAACTTCTTTGTGGCAAATCATCACTCATCAACCATCCTTTATATCTATTAAAATTAGTCTAAGCTGCTTTTCTTTTTCTATATTCAATCTTACAATAGCCTGACCTCATTTACTTTTTGAGCCAGAAAGATTTATTTTTCTAATTCTTTAATCAGTGTCTTTAGTTTAAGCTTAATGTTCATTTTTATGTACTTTGTATTCAAAATGTTCATCTTCAGTCAAACTTGTTGTGACAATAACACTGATGATTACATTCTATTTTTCAGCCCTTTGGTATCACTTACTAATGTAATGCACTTGCTGGCAAACAAAGGCATGTTTCAGTTGTTCTTCATTAATTCTGATTATTTGCAAATTGAGTTTACACACACTGACTACAGCATAGCCATGAGATAGTGGCCTCGGTGAGATACCACTTCACTTTACTGTTCTAAAGAAATGCATGTTTAATATTTAATAGGCCTCTGTTGATTATAACAATTTAACCACTAACACAAAGTGGTTTTACAAAAAGGAACTTAGTGGTCCATGAGAAACCCAGAGATTTGAAAGAAGAGCCAAAGGGGATCAAGGCAACTCTGAAATCTTCAGTGACCAGAACTACTAACTCAGTGCCCCTTGCCCTGCTCCTTCCCTATCTCCCCATCTTTCATCTCTGCTTGTCTTTGAGTGGCTTTAGGTTCTTCTACCAGAATCGGTATCTTCTTGGTCTCTGACTGACCTCCTACCAGCTGCCTGGCTCAGATACAAAGAACCATATAGAACAATTCCCAGGAAGTCTCTGACTGGCTCAGCATGAGTCCCTTACCCTTCTTTGCACTAAATCATTTTACAATGGGGAAAGCAGCAATACAATTGGTCGTGTGTGCACCATCATGGAGACAATGCAAAGTACCAGAGAAAAAAAGCCCTACCAGAATCACTTGATTAGAAGTGGAGAGAATCAATTCTCGGAGGAAGGAGGAACTACATTGGACAGACAACATCAGCTACACCACAGATCTTACACATCATGGATGTGAAAGTTAACATTAAATTATATGGTATGAGGTTGTCAATTTCTCCTGCCAAGAAGAACTAGACAAGAATATCTGGCTAAAAGAGTCTGTTTTTACTTACATTTTATTTCCTTGAGGAAACAATTTCTACTTTGTTACACTCAAGAAACAAGTGTAGGTGTTTTCCAAACCAAAACAGAGTTTAATTCAAAGTTAGGCTAAATTAAGGTGAATTTCCCTCAAAGAAATGACTAGAGGTCAAATATTCTCTCATCAACAAGGTAACCAGAACCCTATTTATAAACACCAGTATGCTTTGAAGGAAGCCTGTGCTTTGGGATGGAGACCAGATCCAAGGGAGACCTGAAGAGTTACATTAAGTCTTGGGATCTCTGAACCAGCAATACTCAGCAAATAACCCACTGCAGATTAAAATTAGCTTCTCCACCACTGTTATGAGCAAAAATGTGATATTTTTTGAGTATTAGATGACTAGTCACAGCTAAGCTTCATGTAATCCGTTTCATACTCTAACCTTACCAAATATTGAGAATAACATTAATAAAATTACTAAATAGTTCTTGTGCTATGAACTAAAGTGGAGCAAACTAATTGTGGCTACTCAAAGTGTGGTCCACAGACTGGTAGCATTGACATTACCTAGGAGTTTGTTAGAAATGCAGAATCTCAGGCCCCAAAGACAAGACAATTACATTTGAGAAGCACTGACCTAGAGTAAACCCTATGAACACCAACTCAAAGGAAAGCTAGGTTATAATGTCAAGCAATCTAGACTAAATGTAAATACTGGGAAACAGCTTTGGCCAGGCTGACAGAGAAATGATCAGAAGAATGGCATTTTCTAAGTTAGACTGCAAGTCTTAAAAGGCAGAGTTCTAAACAGAAACAAATCCCCTAAAGAATAACAGTGGTCATGATTACTTAAGACCATTATTTTTATGGGGGCACACCTACAAACTGAAACGGGAAACCTGGTTAATAACGATATCTTTGAATGCAAAGGTTGAACCCTGCATGTATGTATGGACACGTTCTCACATGTGATACATGTTTGAGTTTGTTGTCGGTATGTCTGTCTGGGGTTTCTGTCACATTCCTTTTGTGTCTCCCATCTCTATCTCCTAGATGTTCTCCATACCTGCCATCTCCTAGCACAACTTCCCCTTCAACCTCTCCTGACAGGAAGAAATACAGACAAGAATAGTTGGCTAAATAATACTGCTTCAATTTAGACTTTATTACATTCAGGGAAAGAGATTAGGTGTTTTCTAAATCAAAACACAGTTCAATTGACTACAATTCAAACCAAAGTTATGATAAATGAAGGTAAATTTCCCTTAATGAGTAGCAGACAATAATCTTTAAAATATCATGCTGTCTTATCTGAAATTTTTTAAAAATTGTTTTCTTTTTCATCCTTGGAGATCAAAAAAATGAAAAATGATGAAGTCTTTCTATTTGTCCCCTCTCTATACATGCACTTATTTCAGATTTGTGATATCTGTTCAAATCTAAACTGGGGTCCAAATACACTAACACTAAAATACATTGATAATTACAATTTCAAGATAGAGTTTTCATCATTCATGTAAAAATACATATATATTTGGTAAATGCATCTTCAGATGCCTGTAATTTAAAAAAAAAAAGGCTATGCAGACTGAACAGAAGGACAAAATGTCTCTAGTTATTTTACAACAAACATTAACAAATTTAGTTATCATAAAGATTCTAGCAAAAGACCAACAGGTTTGGGCAACTAGATCTGCCCAACTTGCTAACTAATCCCTGACTCAAACAGGTATTGCTATTGCTTTAGGCAAAAGCTATAATATATGATATTGTACATTAGTTAGTACATAGTACTCCATAACATTGGCAGAGGTTTCAGGTAGAAACAAAGTACCATAATTCACCTCCATCAGCACCCAAGAAAATGAAATCTGACCACCACGAGACAAGTATGGGCTCTTGCCAATCTGTCACATTAAACCATAACTGACCTACGAATCAAGATCTAATAGAAGGGAACACACACATGTAAGTACAGATAGGATGATTTTATAAGCTTTCAACCTCGTCACTGCCATCTAAAGTGAGGTCCAGGGCTAAGTGAACTCTATCTATCAGGGTAGCCTGTGGTGACAGAAGAAATTGAAAGAACATAATGCTCACAGACCTTCTAGTATGTACAATCACTTGTCTCCTGCTATGGTTGGGAGAAAGAGCCATAGTCTAACAGCAGAGAGTAAGAATCTGGTCCGGAATTCTTTTATCAAACTGGCAAGCAACACGCCTCACAGATGGGGGTTTTGCCACTTCCCTTGCACCTTTATGCAGTAACAGCTGAGCTGATGCATCTTGCACCTGCCACGGTTTCTGGAGAAGTTTCAGAAGAAGGCCAGAGAACAGTAAATTATAGCTGACTAGCTAAAAGAAAATGAAGATGTTTATAATATCTTTATGGAAGTCAAATAATATCCCATTGAAACTTTCTCTTTAACACATGCTTGTTTCTTCAATGCCTATTAGCTTATAAAGGAAAATAAGAAAAAGTCATACTAGTTTTCTTGAGCATAGAGGCAAAGCTTAGCAATGGTCATTTTTTCTTGCTTTTTTTTTGTTATTTGTCTTGACTAATATTTTTGCTCTACTAATTCATTCTAGAAAAATTGGTACTACCAATATACTAAAACAAAACCATATTATCCTACCATCCAGAAATAACTACATTGTGTTGGACAACTTTGTAAGCATTTTATCTATGCATAGATTTTTTAATGGACTAATATATATATATGATGTATTATAATATGATTTTAATATTTAATAGTATACAATATATTAAGAGTATACACTAATTAATAGTATACAATATATTAATAGCTGACTGATATGCCATTGAGTAGCATATAATTTATTCATGTATAGACATTAGATCACTTTCAATTATTCACTATCATAAATAATATTGTAATGAACTTGTTTGTACATATAGCTTTGCACCTTCTATCCTGGGGGTGGAATTACCAAATTAACAGGAATGCATATTTCAAGGTTTCTGAGATATACTAGTAGTGCAAGCTGGTTTTGAGGTAACCCTTTCCTTAACACCATGTATACATTTCTTTTCAATGCCAAAAAAGATGGATTTCTCTTAATCAGTGATGACCAGGGTAGGCTGAAGTTGTAAAACAGACTCCTAGTACATTTGGAGGGTCTCAGATGAAAGTCTACACCTTCACTGGTATTTCTACTCACATTTTTTAAATCTTTCTTATACTCTTACATGGTTAGAGAAAATCCAAGTAGTCTCCCCTAACTCTGAAGATGGTATGACAGGTAAGTCTCATGCAGTACCAGCTAGATAATTTGCAAGATACACTGCAAAATGAAAATGTGGAGTACTTTGTTCAAAAATTATTGAGAATGTCAAGACATCAACAACAGAGCATTAAACAAAGCCTGAGGTACTTTTGAGTACAGTGCCCCATGAAAGTGCAAAGACTCAGGTGCAGAATGTGGCCCTGGTTTCATACTCACCCAGAAGCTATCTGCCACGATCACTTGGTCATATACCACCACTTTTCAGATCTACGGGTTTATTTCTCAGACATCCATATTTTTGGTGAAGGGTAGGCAAAATCCTTTATGCCACTGCTGATATAACCATTTGTTACTTTTTATTAATCAAGTATCCTTATACTTTGTATAGGGGGAACAATCACCCTAATTCTACAAGCAAATAATGTTCTCATCTGTCAGTGAAAGTTTAACTTCACAGAAAATACATTTAACCTAGTAAAGAGGAAGCTTCCATAAAAATAACTGAAACACAAACTTCATTCACTAATGCTATTTTTCCACACCCTGCAAGTTTGTGTATGTCCGTAAGTACGTGTTTTAAATCAACAAACACAGTATACTTTAATTTTTTTTTTTCATTTAAAAAGCACTGATCTGTGTTCACATTGAATTAAAGAAATCAACACAAAACTAAAGGAAATCAGGCAATGGTCTGAAATTTGGCAACCAAGAGACATTTCTATTCAATGCCTCCTTTTTCTCTTGCCTTTGGCTTGGTTTCCATGGAAATGTATATTTGCTGCAAGCCAAGGTTTTTTTGTGGTCTAAGCTACAGGAAAAATGTGGAAATAAATGCAGATAGGTCGTCAGAAGAAATGTTGATTTAAAATATGGGGGAGGCACATGTAAGCTTTAGGAAGTGAATGAATTCTGTGGGGTCATCAAGTCCTAAAGACTCTGCAAATAAAGCAATTTTTGAATATGCATATAATAAACCTAAGAAGGACAGAAAGTATGTTTATTCTAGTAACAATATGTCTAAACATGCTTTAGGTGTAATCTTGGTCTTTGATTATTTATTCATTAAACAGACCTTTATTGAGCACCTACTCCATACCAGATACCATGTCATGCACCAGGGTTATATATTTTAGGTTAGTTCAGTTCTGTGGCTGGCAAAAAGATTAAACAATGGTAACTTATTTAGCACTCAGCTAACATGTGTAGGGCATCTTCTTCATGTTGGACTTGACGGAATACATAGACAAATACAAAAAAAAAAAACAAATAAGGCTCTTCCTATGGGATATAAAATAGAATGGTGGAGGGGGATTACAGCCTCCATAATAATTATAATTTAATGCAATATGATTAAGCTCCATTAAATGGGCTATAAGTTAGTTTCCACAAGTATATTCCACAGAGTCCAATACAGAATATAAAAGTACTCTAAACTGTATTTTAATTATGGGGAGAAAAAAAAAAGAATAACTGAATCATGTAAATAAGGAATATAAGAGAAAATGACAGAATGAAAGGGATACACAAATAATTCAGAGGAAAAAGAAAAGTAAAAAGAGAATATAAAGAAAAAATTCTACAGAAAGAAAAGGAATAAGGAGAAAGGGACTGCGATATAAACTGTCATGAAGAACCAAAGAGATACAGGGGCCAAATGCCTCATGAAAGTAAGAAATAGAGAAAGATAGAGGTCTGTGAAATATCATTTGAATGAAAACAGGACAGCAGGCTTAGTCTATAATTTCCTGGGTCCATTGTGTAATTGGTAGAATTAGGCCCAATCCACAGGAAAGGACATCTGTGGAAATGTTCTCCAATTCTTGGAAGGCAATGGTCCCATATGGAGTATGCACGATGACGGCACATAGAACAGGCAGCATGCAGGATATACAATCTAAAGACTGCATTCCTTTTAACTGCCAACTTTTACACCTTTGTTTTATCTAAGGAAAGTAATTTGTCCAGAGTAGCTTAGAATAAAATCTATGTCAAATTTTTCCTATTAGCATTTTTGAAACATAACTTTCATTATTTAAAATCAATGGCCAATATTCAACACTTTTATGATAAGTGCTGTCATAGCTGTCCCAGACATAGAGAAGCACTTGTCTATGGACCAAGTAGTTACCAAGGAGATTGAATCAATAAATATATCATTTGTTAAAGATGCCAAGTTTTCTTATGGAATAGGATATTGGCAGGCAGCTCATTTTGGATTGTTACTTGGGTTTGCATCTAAAACCATGTTAGCAGACAGATCTCCACAGTCTCTGTCTAAACACTCTCTGCTTTCAATGTTTCAAGAATATGTGTTCACATCATTATCTTAAAACCATTTCTTCACTGGAGAGAACTACTCCTTGTCAGAAAAATCAGGACAAGCCAATGATGAGTCAGTCTTTACTAATAGATGTTAGACCAGGTTGAAGATTTAAACACAGAAAAGTAACATTTTATCACTAAATATTGCTTAGCAGTGAACACATAACTAGGTATAAACTCCACAGACTAAAATATGGTGGTAAGATTTTTAAAGTTTCTGACATTATATTTTAAAATAACTTAACACTGCTCTTCTCTGGATGAAAAGAAGGTAAACATTAAGGCCAGAGAATATTATGGTAATTACAGCCTAGCACACAATGTGGTTACCTTTCCAACTTCTACCAGCCACACACATACTCACTCTGCTGCCACACCATCACCATTACTACCCTTTGCTAGTTTTAGTTTCTCTTTGGTTTACTGCAGATTATCTTCCCATAATACATATCTATGTGGTCACTGTTTTCACTGAAATAAAGTTTTGTTCTGTGACAAACTAAATTCTGTAATTTATAACACAGTCCAAGAGTCCTGGAGGAGTCTAGCACATTTGGACTCTGAGAGCAACTTCAAATTGTTCCAACTTGGGAGAGCAGAAAATACGAACATTGGGGTGTGTATCTGATCTTTGACCAAAGCAAACATGATCTTTTGGGACATTCAAAAAGCAGCCTGCAGAGCCACAGTCCTAAGAGTTGCAAAAAAAGAATCTCTCAAAGCATCTTTTATCTAACAATACAACTGAAATGTAATGTTTGTCACCCTACATATACACAAGGATATTTCTACCACAGTGGTTTTCCTATATAGCAGGTGCTCATGACATCAGGTGATTGTGACAGCATATGTGAAGTGCTCAAACTTCAAGTCCTTTGTTGGCTTTGGTGCTCACATCTGTTATAGAAACATCTCTCTGTTAAGCCATTTTTGTTCCCAGCTGCACACCGATTATTTAATAGATGTCCAGTTGTGTGAACATGCTATAGAAAGCCAGCCTTTGTTTCTCCTCCTAGAACTCAAAGTACTTTAGTTAAAGTCCTACTAATATTATTGTCATTGGATCCCAAACCACAAACCTTTTAAACATGAGGATGAAGGAGTGAGCTGGAGGGTAGAGGTCAGGGAGAGAATCCTTTCCTGGTACTTTCAACTATACACGTCAAGATTCTTGGAGGTTGTGGCGCTTAGATTTTGGAAGGAAATGCTGTTGTGTTATTCTCCTTCATGATGATGATTTGAAGCATTAACTGTAGGGATTTTTCACCCTGGAAAATATCCCTAAGGGTTTCTCAAAGAAAAATGGCTTAGAAAAGCCAGGAGTTACTCTTTACCATCTCTCTACCCATAATGCAGAAAGTTCTCACGTTGGTTTGCAAATTGCATTTGCTGAATTTCTGTGGCAGCCTGTCAGACAAAGAAAGAAGGGGTTTTGTAAACTGAGATTAACTAAATAGTGTGGTCTAATCCTGCCTAGTTTGTGTTTATGCATGCTTCACTGTGGGATTTACAGCCTTAGCTCATGGAGAGAGAATAAACGTAGTGAACACAAAGAATCCAGGCTTTGTGTTACTGAAATTAGAATCAGGTTCAGGTGGAAATCTATTGGCATATTTATCTGAAAACAAGATACAGAAATAGAGAACAGTAGAAAAAAAAATTGAACTTTCTCTTAGCTTTCATGAAGACTCATTAAAAATTATCTCCAAAAAAAGGAACATCTTTGCATATATGCTCATCATAAAAATGGAGACACTGACAAATTTCTTTTGATAGAAAACACTCTCAGCCTTATTCTTTCCCTGCAATGGTTTCCTCCCTTTCCGACCCTAAGTTCCACTCCTGTGTTATAGGTCTATTGTTTTCTGTGCCACGCATCTGGAAGATTCTTGTACTTATAACCCATTAGGCTTGTCAATGAAGAGATGGCAGTAATTGACAGAGGGCAGCGACTGTGTCCTGAAAGGTTAAGAGTAGAATGTAAGCTATGTCTAAAATGTTCCCACCAAGTCTATTCTGCCTTATTAAGCTGTTTCAAAGACTGCATTCATTCTTCTCCACTCCAGATCAAGTTGACTGATAAGGAGCTTTTATTATTTCTTCTCACCTGGATGAGAAAGGGTCTACTTGTTAAGAGAGGCCCTTTTGTTAGACTGGTATATGTCCTTTGTGTTCATGTTTTCTTTGGTCCTTCATTGCCTCCTGGATTTTATGAGCTTTCACCTTGGGAGAGCTGAGGGCAGCTGGGGAGCAGGATCATGATACTTCTAATCACACAAAAGTGATAGGATATGACACTCATAGGAAAGAAGTCCAAATACAAAAACCTAAGTACCTGTGGCCTTATCACATTCCAATCTTATAAATGATCTTGTCAGTGATATAATAAGGGTGATTTATGTGGAAGAAGAACAGAAGCAGGTGTGTTTTCTTTAATATAGTGAAAATACTAGATAAAAAAAATCGGAGGAGCATACATAAATCTTATGGATTGGGTCAGCCATCAGAAATTGCACTATTAACCTTCCATAATGTGAAATACTATGCAGCCTTTAAAATGTGTGGTGGACAAGGACATTTAACACCACGGAAAAGCATTCCTACTCTATGATTAAGTAAAAATATATAAATTAGAAAACAGTTTGCCAACTCTGAATAAAACATGGCATACTGAACAATTCATTTATCTTTGTTCCAACTGGGAATCTCATTCAAATTACAACAAAACTTTTTTTCTAATCCAAAAGACAAAGCAAAAGGGAAAAGAAATAACAACTAAGTAGAGATGTCAACAAATTCTGGAAGCTGGAAAGTGGATAGGGGAGCAATAACTGGCCAGGTAGAGCAGTGGAGGTAGAAATTCAAGTGACTACAGAGAAGGGTGGCCAGAACCATCCAATTCGAAGGTGTATAAAGTAAATACATGTAATGTTAACAGAGATAGATAGTTTGATGTATGTTTTGGGAATCAAGAAAACTCAATTAAAAATAGTTTATACAGTAAGCTTCAAGATTTTTGCCTAGTTCAGCCCAAAAAACAATTTGAAAAATTATGTATCCTCTCACATTTTAAGTTGATATTTAAAATTTTTATAAGTTTGTTAACAAAGTAGACAATAGAATATTATAAATATTTATATTTTTTTTAAATTTTGTCCCAATTTTGAATGTATTCAATGGAATTGTAGTACCATTTTATTACATACATATATAATATTTAAAAATATAAAATTTCATACTTTAATATATATTTTAGTATATAAAATTTTATAGCCAGTGTCATCCATTTTAAATTTTTTTCTCCCTTGAATTTCTATTTCCATTATGCCTCCCACACAGCTATTGTAATGAATGTAATACCTTCATGCTTAAAATCTTTTACTGTTCTTCTATATTTCTTTGCAGCAAAAATATATTAAATACTTTAAATTTAAAAATTAGTTTTCTGGGAGCGCTTGGGTGGCTCAGTCGGTTAAGCGTCCGACTTCGGCTCAGGTCATGATCTCACGGTCTGTGAGTTCAAGCCCCGCGTCGGGCTCTGTGCTGATGGCTCACAGCCTGGAGCCTGTTTCGGATTCTGTGTCTCCCTGTCTCTCTGACCCTCCCCCATTCATGTTCTGTCTCTCTCTCTGTCTCAAAAAGAAATAAACGTTAAAAAAAAAAAATTTTAAAAAAATAGTTTTCTGGTACTTACCTCTAAGTAATCGAAACATCTTCTAGTTATTAAGTCAAATATTATTACTACATAATTAGTCAAAATATAAATTTTTAAATCATTATAAATTTTTATAATTATTAAACATAAAAAGTAAAACTTTATTGTAAATGCAGTTCTAAAATAGATAAATGAGGGACTGGATTTGGTGTTTTGGTGCCACAATTAAAGGAGGTTTCTTGAAGTTATATTACGCCTTGGGCAATGAACCTTAGTAATATTTGGAATGGATGAGTGAGTGGTAAATCACTCCTTTGCAAAGTGGAAACAAATGTTGGATTATGATAAAGTACTATACTTGAACTTACCTTGCAAATCTATCCAATATGATACCTTACTACTAGATCAGAACTACCCCAACCCTGCCCAACCACAAAATAAAAACCAAAGAGTCAATGATGGGAACTATAAGCAAAGTGAAATCTGTTTTTACATGTATTGGCCATACAAGTAATAGGAATCTCAGAATCTGATACAGATCTATGGGACTTCCTTTTTCTTAACCCTCAGGGAAATAAGTAACAATTTTTCCATTTTCTGTAAAATTGTATGGGGAAACAGAAGATTTGAATAAATAAAGCAATAGAATATTTGTGGATTTACTTTTCTAAAGAAACATATTTTTTCTTATAAAATTGACAAAGATTATAAAGTTGTACCACCACCATCTCCTTTAGAGATCTGAGGTACTCTTAATCATGTTGATAAAAGAAAATAAAAAAAAAAAAACACCAATATGTCTTTGTGAGCATTTATGGACATAAAATCAAACACAATGAAGAAGTTATATCATAAATGTTCCATTGCAGGGACATTCTGCTTAAGCTCTGCTTAGGCTTTTAATATTCAAAACCAATAATTTCTGATCTCTTCTTTTCCTGGTAAATATTATAGCAGCAAGTGTTGACACTCTTCATTGTTCCAATGACTTTCAAATTATTTTCAAAATTAAGGACATCTTTCTCAAAAAACTTCATTGCCTATTTGATGTGCTTCCAAAAGTCTTTGAATGGGAAATGTTGACAGAGGGACATTTTCATGATTTTTTCTCAATTTTCTTTTCCTACAGTTACACACACACACACACACACACACACACACACACACACACACACTGCAAAGCTCTGAAAAAGAGTCATCGGTCCTCATCAGCAGATTGATCTAGCTGAGTGGCCATGGGCTCTGCCCACTGGTCAGTTCCACCCACGAGGCACTCCAAATCAATCATCCTCAGGGAACCCACTTCTTTACACATTTATTCCTTTCACATTTTGTTCCTTCCACTGCAGTGGCCTCCCCACTCTGTACTAAGCAAGTCCTTTCCTTCAAGGATTAAAGAGCCTGTCTCTACTACCCAAGTTAAATTAAGAACTCATGCCCTAATGTTTCCATTTCACTTATTCCATTGTATTGTAAGAGTGCTGGTCTGTATCCCCAGTATATTATGAGCTCCTTAAAAGAAAGGGCCAAGTCTTCGTCAGTTTTGTATGTTTAGTATCTAGCAAAGTGCCTTAAACTTGGCAAAGTCCCAAACTCTGGTTGTTCAGTGAGTGAATGAAGGCCAGTAATGACATACATGGGAAGACCAGGAAGCTCCCAGGATCCCTGTTCTTGCTTCCTGACATCATTGCTTAGGTGGCTCTCAGCTTTCCTCTCTGTGCCCTTTCCTTCTTTGCCTCATGGAGTCTCCTTCCTTTGTAAAGTCTCTCTTTTCAGGCCTCTCTCATGTCTGGAAAGTAATTTACATCTCAGCAGAAACTCCAATCCCTATGTCCCTCTCCACAACCCTGTAAGGTATATATAATTGTAAAAATGAAGCAGCTGAACTCAAAAACATAAAGTCACTTGTTAATGTGATCAAAAAGCCACAGTAGAGCCAGTAATAGACTAATAGAACCAGAACTGCTTTGCATACAAACGCAAAGTCACTCACACTTTCTAGTATAGCTTGTTCCTAGGTGCACATTTATGGTTTTATTTGGTTAATTCTTAAATGTGAATCTGTGGCATTGCAGAATAAAAACACCTGAATGAAAGAAATAGAATTGGCCAGCTCTGTGTGACTTTCTCTCTTTGGTAGGGAATGCCAAGATAGAAAATTATCTGATAAACAATATATTATAATCATCAAAAATAAAATTAGTATATCCTGAAAAGTATCATTTGGTTTTCTGGGACTGGATCAATTTACATATTCAAACTTCCATTCCAAGAGGATTTAGTCGTCTCTCAAACAAGAACAAAAATCCCAGATCCCTAAACTCTCAACCAGCTCTATGCTATATCTAATGAGGTTTAGGAAGAGGCCACAGACACGGGCACCTGGATGGCTCAGTCAGTTAAGTATCCAACTCTTGATTTCAGCTCAGGTTATGATCTCACAGTTTGTGAGATGGAGCCCCACATGGGACTCTGCACATGGAGTCTGCTTGGGATTCTGTCTCTCCCTCTCCCTCTGTTCTTCCCCTATTCACATGCACGTGCCCTCTCTCTCTCTCTCCCTTTCAAAATAAATAAAAAACATTAAAAAAATCTTTAATTTTTTTTTTTAAACGAAGAGGCCACAGACAGGTTTCACTGGTTTAGAAGATCTGCAAACTTTTCCTATCATCTACTATTATTTTTTAATCACTTTTGAAAGGTGCTAATCCAATTTAACTTTAAACCATTAAACATTCTTTGAACAGTGAAATAGTAAAACAAATTTGGCATTTTGGTAAAATTGGGAGACTTCTTAGTTTTCCTTAACCAAGCAGCCTTGAATATTAATTGAGAGGCAAGAGTTTTCCCTGGGAATTTACTTTTGTCTCAGTACTGAAGTTGCCTCTGAGAAGCTACTGATCTCTAAGTAGTCAACAACTGCCTCAGCCATAAGTGTCTTGTGCTCCATTCACCTTAACTAAGACTCTGATGCCAACCAGACGGCAAATTTTAGTTAATAAGATTTGCAATTTAGTGAGTACCTACAATTTGTAAAACACTGTCCTGAGCGCCTTCTAATTGAAATCTCATTAAACCTCACCATCGCCCATCATTATACAGAAGGTAACTGAGACCCCTAGAAGAAGGTAAGGGTGAGCAAACTAACCACCATTCAACTAAATGGGAAACAAGCTGAACCCAGGTTTGTCTAACCCCACAGTCTGTTTCTTAATCCCTTCACCAAGTCACCTTTCTACCTCTTGGCACTCAAAGGATCTGCCTTCAGTCTCTATGTGTAAGGAACCAGAAAGAACCAACCCCTCCAAACAAGAAAATAAATAAAAGGTAAGGGCTTACAATTCCTATGGCTTTTTTTTCTCTAATTACATGGAAATCCATAAGTGGTTACCTTTACTTTTTTTTTCACATTTCAAATTAACTTCCTCTAGAGACAACAGCTGCCTGATTTAAATATAGCAGCTAGATTTATTTAGTGCCTTTTTCTCAACTATAAAACATATCATTGATTCAATAAAACTCCTTTGTGAGATCAATCAAGTTGACGTTGTCAGATCCATTTTGAAATTGGTTGTAAGATAATGCATGTGTTTGGAAATCAAGAAAATGTGGTTACAAAAACTACCTATATGGTAGCTAACTTAATAAGGCTTCAGTTTGTAAACCATATGTGTTTTTGAAGGCAAGAACTTTAACCATTGTGAAATCTAAACATATAATTGTTAGATAAGTGCATGAATGAATACACATTTTCTAGAAAAAATTTTATCCTAAATCACATCATTTTGAACAGAGTTTAACATGAACAGGACTTTAAACTAGTAACACAATAGTTCCAATTGTTCCACATCCTTACCAATTTGCAATTTGGGAACTGTCAAGCTTTTTTATTTTATCCATTCTAGTAGATATGAAATGATGTTTCACTATGGTTTTCAATTGCATTTTCTGGGGTGCCTGAGTGGCTCAGTAGGTTGAGCATCTGACTCTTGATTTCAGCTTGGTCATGATCCCAGGATGGTGGGATTGAACCCCATGTCAGGCTCTATGCTGAGCATAGAGCCTGCTTAAGATTCTCTCTTTCTTTCTCTCTCTCTGTCTCTATCTCCCTCTGCCCCTCTACCCACTCGTGTGCTCTCTCTCTCTCTAAAATACATACATATGGGGCGCCTGGGTGGCTCGGTCGGTTGAGCGTCCGACTTCGGCTCAGGTCATGATCTCACGGTCCGTGGGTTCGAGCCCCGCGTCGGGCTCTGTGCTGACAGCTCAGAGCCTGGAGCCTGTTTCAGATTCTGTGTCTCCTTCTCTCTGTGACCCTTCCCCGTTCATGCTCTGTCTCTCTCTGTCTCAAAAATAAATAAACGTTAAAAAAAAAAAAAAAAAGTAAAATACATACATACATACATAAATATAAATTGCATTTTCTAATTGCTAACAATGTTAAACCCTTTTTATATTACTATTGGTCATTTTTATATCTTCTTTTGTGAAGTACTTGTTCAAGCCTTTTGCCTATTTTTACTGAGTTGTCTTTCCATTTCAATTTGTAGGAAATCTCCATCTATTCTGGATGTGAATCCATTGTCAGATGCCTGAATGAATTTTTTTTTTACCATTTTGTGGCTTACTTATTCATTTTTAGTGGTGTTGTTAGCTAAACAGATTGTTAATTTTGATGAATTTTATTTTACCATTTTTTTCTTTCATAATTTGTGCTTTTTGTGTCCTAAGAAATCTTTGTGTACCTTAAAGTCACAAAGACATTCTACTGTGCTTGCTTCTAGATGATTTATGGTAAGATTTACATGAAAGTCTATGATCCATCTTTAATTCATTTTTATTTATAATGTGAAATAATGGCTAAAGTTCACATTTTCCATGTAAATACTCAATTGTTCTATAACCATTTGTTGAAAAGACTTTCCTTTGTCCCATAAATTCCCCACTGACTGGATGCCTGAAAGAATCAGCAATTGATTGTATATGTGTAAGTCTATTTCTGGGCTTCACTAACTAAACAGCTTATCTAAGCCAGTATTACTGACTTTACTCTTCACTTAGAAATAAATATTCATTACCAAATAAATATTTCAACATAAATCTAAGTTATCTGCAGAACATTTTGAATAGACAAAGAAAGGTGACTTATTTCCGACGACTACCCCCAAAATACCTCTCCTACTGACCTATCAAGTTGTCTTCTCTTTTTTGACCTACAACAACTGTAATTAGAATCACTTCTTTGAATTAGAACATTGACCCTCAAACTTCAGCAAGCCATGAAGAAGGAAATAATCTCAAGGACTCTAATACTGATATTAGATATACTTAATGTTGTTTAAATATGTGCAAACATAAAACCAGTCGTAAGTATTTTATATTTATAACTCTTATGAAACTATAGAGCCAAATAACAACTTATATTAAGTTAAAGGAAATAATAAATCAGTGAAAATCAAGCTTACAACATTAATGTCAAGGGACAGACATTAATTGCTAGCCAATACAATTTAATGTAGTATTGAATCCTGTGGCATGAGTTCTTTTGAGTTCAGATGCCTAAAGTATAGGGCACTGAATGGTGACTCAATCTCTCCATTATTTGTCTCCACATGAAAGACCGTGAAATCTTCTGTAGAAAATATGTATCTAAGTATTAGTCTTAGATATACTAGAATATAAAATTTTTAATTTCTGTATCTTAAATTATTTTCTGACTCCAAGCCCCAAGTCCATGCACCAGGATGACAGTACAAACGAAAACTCAGACTTCCAGGAGTTCACATCCTGAACAGTGCCACAGGTGTTTCCTTGTGCTATTTTATCAGGGAGTTAGGCTCTCGAACATCTGTCCTCACAGATTGCCCCTGGAATGCCCATCACCTCTTTCTCCTTGATCCCTGACTAGCTGTCCCTGTGTTGTGCTTTGAGGCAAGGGAATCCTTTCTAAGGCTACCTGTGGCCCAGCTTTCTCTTACTCACTACACAGCCTCTCACTTCTCCATAGCAACACTACCATAGAGCCAGGAACAAGTTCCCCTACACTTAGAACCCGCAAGTCCCATGGAATCCTCCTGCAACACTGACTGGACCCATAAGCTTTCTTAGCTGCTTTGCAAGGCAGAGATCCAGAAAGGGTATGAATTCTGACCTGGAGGAAGTATTGAGAATAAGATATATACAGAAAGAGAAGGTTGGAGAGATAAATGACTGACATCCTGGGAAACAGGCAGCCGAAAGTCCATATCCCATCTCTACCGCACTGGTTGTGTGACTTGCCATTGAGCTTCAGGTTCTACATCTTCAAAATGAGAAACAATATATGAGATCATGTATGTAAGGATGCTAGCACAGTGTAGCAGTTCAAAAATTTGTTAATTATTATCACAATTATATTCTGGGCTTGAAAGTAAGAATTTGCCACAAGTTCCTAAAAACTTCAGTGAGCATTATTTACTAAGCTACAGAGAATTAGAGCCAGATACCTAATAGGTAGATACTAGATATATAGAATTCTCTCCTTGCCTTCAAGTACTTAGTTCAAAGAGGAAATCTAGACCACTTAAATTACAACTTTTGAGACATGTACAAAGAACTAGAAGTCAAAAGAGCTGGGTTCTTGCCCGTTTGTGCTACATGTTTGCTGTTGTTCACAAGCTAATCACTTGACTGCTCTGAATCTCATATTACTTTTTTTTTTTAACAATTTTTAAAATTTTTTAAATGTTTATTTATTTTTGAGAGAGAGAGACAGAGTGTGAGCAGGGGAAGGGCAGAGAGAGAGTGAGACACAGAATCCAAAGCAGGCTCCAGGCTCTGAGCCTGACACGGGGCTCGAACCCACAAACCGCAAGATCATGACCTGAGCCTAAGTCACTCAGCCAACTAACTGAGCCACCCAGGCACACCTCATATTACTCCTCTTTAAGGTACAGAAAATGTTTTCTATTATGCCTACCTCAAGGATTATTATAAAGCCAAACAAGTTGTGTTAGGGCAATAATAAATATAAGATATTATTAGTGATTTTCAAAAACAAAGTCATATCTTGTCTTATTTCCTCATTTAACAGATGACAAAACAGAATCCTAGAGAGGTTTCATGATTATCTAATAACATCTGAGTCAGAGCTGGGATTTGCACTGAGGACTAAAGATGCCTCTCTCCCAGCTTACTGGCATCAGTCGCCACCTACCTCCCATCTCTCCCTCCTCTCACTGTCCCTTCCTCCTTCTCATTAAAAAGACAAAGCACCATGTAAAGACTAAGAATTAACCTAGAATTCTTGTAAAACACTGAGGTGATGGAGAGGAAACTAATCAGACTTTAGAACCAGGAAATGTTTCACAAAGATGAGTTCCTAGAACAGGTGCTCACAGGACCTCATTTCAATTCCCTGGCCAGTGCCATTGTTTATGAGCATGGCAATAAACTTCCCCAGCACTTAGCACTCCCTGGGACCTCTTTAAAGGGCTCCCCACTCTCCTACACTACCCAAGAAAGCTAATTAGTGAGCCTTTCTCAGATCTTTTACTCGCAGGTTCCAGAGAGCTGCACACTTTGTGAACCTATCAATCGTTTCCTACTTTTCATGAGGTGGCTTGTTTTGTTCAATGCAACACCCTGACACCTCTGCTTACTCATGAAAACTCTTACCCCAGCTGGCTCAGGTCTTGTTTACAGGAGAAAGTTTTACTCCCCGTACTTTTGACTTGGAGCACTATTTGGAAAGACTCAGCTCATAAAGTCTTACAGTTCCTTTGTTGGCCTTATCATGACCTGAACATTTTGTTAACAAAGCACCCTGTTAATGTTTTGACCATAAGGACTAATGTGCTTGGGGCTGATGGTGTTGCCAAAGTGGTGCTTGCTCCTAAAAAGGGAAAGTTTTAATTCTATTTTCAAAATAAGTCATCTTACCCCTGCTATATTAGGAAATGTCATAAATCAGTCCAAGAAATCTGCAGTGTGTGGGTGAGTGGTGTTGGGAAGTGGAGGGGTGTGTGAATTCCTTTGATGTTAAGGCTTCCAGGTGTCACCAACCTCACCTCCCTGTAGGGGGGTAGGTGAAGAAGAGTCACTAATATAAAGGGCAACAGCCCCAGTTAAAGTACATTTGAAATTGGGCTTTTTAATTACAGAATATACAAAGGCATTCTCAGTGGGTGCGGCTGGGCTGATACTTAGTGACTAGGCAGAACCTGCAAAATAACAAAGGTGCTCTGAGGATCGAAAGACATAGATAATAATTTGGTTCATTTCATCAGAGTCTTAAAAGTCCCAAAAATGATTCTTCTAAGAGTGAATTTTTAAAGCTATCTGTCTACCTGCACCTGGAGTGAAGGTAGAGATTCTCTCATCAGGAAGAAAGGTGCCACCATATTTTAGGTGCTCAATCCTCGGCAGAGGAGCTTTACTTACTACTGGGTGAGAATGGGGAGCCTCAAGCGGCTATGGGCTCCCAAGCACAGACCCCATAGGGGAAGATGACAAAAAGATTGCTGGAGGCTTCAACAATCAAACTCCATTAGCGTAGGCCCAAGTCAAAATAATTCTGTATGGAGATCCCCCTGAGTGGTAGAAAGGGCCCCAGTTCTCTTGAGGAAAAGACTACCAGAAAGGTGGTGGGGGAAGAGGGGAAGAAGAGGAAATGCTGCCCAAGCAAGTCTCTGAGCATAAATAAGTTTCCTTACCCCTTTACTTTCTGGTCATCTCAGGATACCCCTACCCCTCTAAAGAACACTTTCCTTGCCCCTAAACCTTTCCACAATCCTGGAAAAAAATCATACTTTTCTTCTCTTTTGTAGAAACTTTCTCAACTCCAGTCTGCTTTGATGAATGTGAGAGTTCTAGAGTTTATGTCAGTATGTAATACTTCATTCTATAAAGTTACAAAAGCTTTCATGTTTTATGTGCTTTATTTATGAGTCGGTTGTCTCCTTTCTTATCTCCATCGGTTTGTAAATTCACTGATAGTAGGAACTGTCTACAATTTCTTATAAACTTCCCTCCTTATCCCAAGGAGTTCACTCTTAAAGTATCTACTGTCATAAACATTGGGGTACAAGTGCCCCTATGCATCAGCAGGGGAGGGGAAGGGGAAAAAAAAAAAGTTAGAGAGAGAGGGAGCCAAACCATAAGAGACTCTTGAGAACTGAGAATAAACTGAGGGTTGATGATGGGGGGGTGGGGGGGGGGGGGTGAGGGGTATTGAGGAGGGCACCTGTTGGGATAAGCACTGGGTGTTGTATGGAAACCAATTTGACAATAAATTTCATATTAAAAAAATAAAATATAAAATAAATAAATAAATAAATAAATAAATAAATAAAAGTATCTACTGTCTGATAGAATGACTTGCTATGATTTTAGGGGATCACATTGCTTACCCCAAAATGTTGACAAGAAGTCATTAAAATAAATGAATCATTGAAGGAAAGAAGTGTGGGGAGCACTTTGGCTTAGGAAGCCATCTCAGTGCCTCAGTTCTCCTGCAAACAGGCCTAATCCCAGGACACTCTCAACTCACAGGACACCACCAACATCAATCTCAATCTTTTCCCCATCCCCATGGCCAACACGGCTGACCATCTTTTCTATTAACCACACAATCACAAACCCACAGGAACAATGGTACCCTTCTCCTCTAGGTCAGAGTTCACCTTGGTCAATTTACATTCCTGAACTCTTTAAGGTTAAGTGTTCTTGCTCCATGGTCCAACCCACAAAACACTTCGATAGGTAGGAATCTATATTAAGGTGAAAATAGCTGGTAATGACTGAAGCATGACCCAATATGCCTCAAATGGACAGAAATGTCTCCCTTACTGGAAGTAGCCACACAGAAGTTGGGCGACAACACTTAGCAAGGTTACTGTCAGGGCAATTCAAAACTGAGGACAGGAATGAGACTACAGGTTATCACATGCTCTTGCAAATACTAAGGTTTGAGATTATGAATCTTTCTCACAAGAAGAAGATAGAGGATTTAGGTGAGACATTTCTATCAGATTGGTAATTAAGCCAGAGGGAAATTTCACCCAGACACAAAATCTAAATTCAAAGTAGTAATTCAAAGCTGTAACTGGAAATGAAACCATTTCTATTATTAACCTTATAGAGAAGATTCGAAAAATAATCTAGGGCAAGACCGGTAACATCAAGCACTAACAGAGTTTTATATTTTGAGCCAGAGGTAATCACTAAAATATTTCTTCAAAAAAACTCATTTTTCTAAAATGTGTGTCCTATTTATGGAACAATGAGCAGCTTAAATCTTGAGAAAATTGTGTTCTTATAAACACTTATTACGTAAATAATAAAACATAAAGTAAAATATAATTTGTTTAAAATTTTCCAAACAAAAGATTTTACTGCTTAGGGAATGCCTTTTGCGCTTTAAGCTATTAAATTAAGTTTTGTAATTAGTCGGGCTTTGTCATTAAAGCCATGCTTCTATTACATGAAAAGACAATAGGACAGAGCTTTGGCGGGCAGATTAAGACAAGCAATTCCCATGACTCACAAACCATAGAACTGTGTAGCCAAGTGACTGAAGCATTGGCACCTGTCTTGGATTCATATTACTACACACGTATGCAATTTTTGAAGAGAAATAGGCAACTATTCATTTTATAATTTTAAAATTATATTGGAAGTGTATGTATTATTCCCACTTTATATGTTATAACTCTGGCCTAAACTTGTTACGTTCTTTAAATTAATCAACTTAAAGACTAACATTTTAAGAATTATTTTGTTTATAACTAACACTAAATTTTCTCTGCCAAGTGCTTCCTTGGTAAACATGGCAAACTATCCAGGGAGTGAAGGTAATATTGGGTTCACCAAGCTAATGGCAACAATTGCTGTGCTTTGGATTTTAAGGAAAAGGCATTTACTACTTGTACACAATACTTGGCCCTATGGCACACATTCCAATTTGAAAAGCATAAAATATACTCAGGTGTATTTTCAATTTCTGATTCCTATTCACTATAGGTAAGCTGTACAGATTAACTATTTCTGAAAATATGATTTTATGGTTCAATGATCAAGAAAGATATCACTTAAGTTTTTTCTATAAAGTTGTATTTTTTCCTATTACTTTTATTCCAAACTATCTTTAATCACTTACCACACACTATATTCTATTTGAAAAAAAAAAAGTAGGTTTACAGTTTTATTAGTGATTCAAACATATTGATTCTTATTTTTTACAAAGTTTATAAAAATGCTGTTGCCCAGAGAATGGTTTTAACAAAGTTCCATAGTCCACAGAAATAGTCTATAGGTGAAAAGAACTCAGGAAAAGCATGAATCTCAATTTGTGTGTTTTTAAATTTTTTCTTCCTTAATTATTAGGGCTCAGTAAATTAAAGCATGTTCATATTTTTAAAGTGTTTGCAATTCACATTAATATTTCAGAGAAGAGAAATTTTAAACCCATTTTTACTTGCTTGAGTGCTAAATAAATATCTTCAAAAGTATGTGCTTTGTTTTCATTTGTGAAATGTCTTACAGTTATTCTTTGCTATGCACCAGAATCTGGCATTTAGTCGTTCAGCTATGTCACGTAAAGATACCAATTCTGGTCCTTCAGTTAATATATTTTTGAAGTGTCATTTTGACTTTCTTTTTATAGTTTTTGGAGAAATTAGACATTGAAATGCATCCTGCAAGCCTGAACAGCCAGCAAAGTAGGAAGAAATCAGGCAAATGTGTTGTCCTGGAAGCTAACAAGACTGTGTTTCTAAAAAGAGGACAGGATCAACGTTGCCACATGCCACTGATCCAGTATAGTAAGAGTACTCTGACTCAAATTAGTTTAAGCAAAGCCTGTGTGTATGCCCATTCCCTTTATGGCTTCCCTTAAATCACAATAAAAAAATAAAATGAGATCCGAACCCATATAAACAAAGGGAATGAAAGCAGACACCACAGCAGGTGAGCAATTTTGACAAATGTTATGAGATGAAAAGTGAGAGGACCAGCAGCAAGTGACTTCACTGAGAGGAGACAGCTCCAAGCCTTCATAGGGAGGAAGCCCACAAGAACACAATTCAAAGCCACAATGCCAACTGTAGATCCCCAGAAGGTATCAAGTATTGGAGGTGTCCCTCTGAAGGATGAGATGGGGAAGGGCGGGGAGGGGTTGATAACAAAGGAACTGGGTGAAAATTTGTATAAGGAAAAGATTCATGCTCCAAATCACTTTCCAAACCCACATGCCCTGAGATTACCCCCTCCCACACCTGGCAGGTTTGCCAGGCAGAGCTGAAATTGGGGCTGAAATTCCAAACCAAAAATCTAGACTATTAAATAAAAATGTTTATAAGAACAGTAGGACTTCTCTCACTAGGTACCAGAAAGCTGCTAGTCAGGTGTATGTTCTCCAAGCAGGAGAAAGAAGGAAACTGCCTATGGACACCCAAGAAATAGCTGATTTCCTAATTTTTTCTACCTGGTGACCCTAAGGACACATGTTAAGCTTCTAGTCAACTTTGCTTTCAAATGAAATTGAATACAAAGCCTCTAGCATGGAAGTCAAAGTCTAAAATGAATAAACAGAAAAACGGTAACAGGAGAAACAGATATAATGCATAAAGAAGAAAATAGTCATAGCTTTGTTTCCCTGGAAGCAGACTGACTCTCAGATGGAGTTTACTAGAACATGTCCTCAAAAGGCACAAAAGCAGGAATGGGCATGGGGAGCAGTCAGACTAAAAGGGCAGTCCCCTGATAGGCTCAGCTTCAGTCTCTGGGGCTAGAACCTCTCAGGGTTGAGCCAGTTGAAACAAGGTGACCAAGTGTACATATCCCACAAGGAACACACTTTGGATGTGGACTGTCCCAGAAAGGAGATGATCCATGTGGGGCTCACAGCTGAAGATTTTCTCCCCATAGCACTCCCAGAAGCACGGGCATCAAACCTTTCCTTAAAGGGGGACCTGGTTGGTGCATCCCAGTGTCTCCCACAAAAACTTCAGAGAACCTATAATAAGTATCTTTAGAGGGATAAAAGAAAGTATTGTTATCTTGGTGATACACAAAGAGTGCTATAGAGGTTTTGTTTTGTTTTCTGTTTCTTTTTTTTTTTTATTAGTTTTCTTCGTTTTTGAGAGGCAGAGAGAGACAGAGAGCGTGTGGGGGAGGGGCAGAGAGAGCGGGGAGACACAGAATCTGAAACAGGCTCCAGGCTCTGAGCTGTCAGCACGGAGCCGAATGTGGGGTCGCACTCAGGAACCTGTGAGATCATGACCTGAGCCGGAGTCGGAGGCTCAACCGACTGAGCCACCCAGGCACCCCTGTTTCTTTTTTTAAATTTGGTGTAATTGGAGGACATAGAAGAACTCTTGAAATTTAAATATAATAACAAAAACTTACAAATAATTCCACAGAAAGAGTGGAAGATAAAAATGGAGAAGATAACCCAGAAAATGAAATGAAAAGAAAAATCGGGAAACAGCTTTAATAAAGGGAATTTGAAAAACTGAAGAAACAATTCAGGTTTAATATATGAATAATGGGAGTTCTAGAGAGAACAGAGAAAACAAAGGAAAAAAATAATCAAATAATTAATACACAAAAATAACACCAAAAAATCACAGAAGGCATGTGGTTCCAAACTGAGAAGTCCCAGTAAGTCTCCAACAAAATAAATGAGAGGTGAAATGACATAATTTTCTGTGAAATCGCAAAACTCCAGAAATAAAGCAAAGATCCTAAAAGCTTCCAGAGGGAAACATAGATCAATGTGCAGGATTAGGAACTCAAATAGCATTGGACTCCATAACAACAAAGTGGAAGATGAAAACTAACTGAACAACATCTTTAAAATGTAAGGAAAATAATTCTCTCCAAAATACCAAGGCAAACGTTTATAAAATCTGAAGGTAAAAAAAGACATTTCCTCTCATTCAGCTTTCCTTAGGAACCAATCGGAGAAAGAGCTGAAGAAAAAGGAGAGAATAAACCAGGAAAAGCATGTGATTGAGAAAACAGAAGCAAAGACAGAAAAGGAAAAGAGAATCCCCAGTTTGATAGTGAAGGAAAGACCCAGAACAAGAACACAGTAGCAGGCATTAGAAGTACCTGTGCTGCAGGGACCCAGAGGGCCTGGGGGGAAAGGGGATAGATACTCCAAAAAACAGAACAAACAAAACAAAGCAAAACAAAACAAAAACCTGATGGATCACTTATTATATGTGACTGTATTAAGACGGGTTGTATAGCACTTTGAGATCTGAGGGATGAATCACTAAGTACATATAAAGAAGCTAATGAAAAAATACTGCAATTTTTCACTTAGGAAAACAAAAAGTAGCAAAGAGAGGTCAGAGCACCGTGCTAAGCTCAGCTGTGTACAGCACTTATATAGTCCTAATAAAGTTAACACCAAACAGAGGTTAAACTCAAAGTCATGACTTAATTGTACTTGGAGGAGGAAGAAATAGGAAATACATGGCAAGTAGTATGCGGAGGGTTGGCAGGGGCTGGATTCCTGTCTCATATAAGTGGAAGCAACAGAAAATATCTGAGGCTTAATCACACACATATAAGAAAGAGCAGCATAAACATGTTATTTAGACATTTGGAGTGATAGGCCAGAAGAAATAGCTAAACAAATTGGAAGTGGTTTGGTTTGTGCAGCAAGAGTTAGGATGACAAGCAGTGGAGCAAGGTACTGCTGTTTTTCTTTATAAATGTTATGCTATTTGACTGTCTACAGTTATCTGCATTAAACTGAGAGAAAATAAAATGCCAATTAAAAATTTGTTTCCATAATCATTTGAAAAAATGTGATTTATAATGCTGCCATTCAATCCATGAGGAATGAACCCATATTTAAGTATATTTTATGATACCTGCAAAAAAAAAAAAAATTCAGTGAATGGATGATGTTTACAACTAGGGCTGACTTTAATGATTTGATTTCCTTTGGCTCTGACAAAATACAATGGTTTTGCTGAAATTGACCTATTTTACCCTTCATCTCAGCTAACTTTTTCTTCAGCCACCCTTAAACAAGAAGAAACAGCTGTTGGGAGTCTAAGTAAATGTAACTTTAATTTTGATTTCTTTCCAAATTCTACATTTAACCTGGATGAGTGAGTGAAGTGTTGAAGGATCATCACATTCTCATGTTATAATTTATGTTCATGTCAGGCAAGCCAACACTGTTCATATATCAACGTGTCAGGTATCACCACCTTAATAGAGTAAACAATTTAAAAGAATTATAACAACCATTTTAATGGGCTTCTCATTCATTTATTTCATACAACAAAAAAAAAAAACTAAAACTGATTTGTAAAAATAAACTACCCATACTTCGCCCCTGTCTTCCTTTCTAAAGTGATTCATCAACCAGACCATAACAAGTGTTTAATAAATCTATTTTATTCCCTTTATTTTAATAGGAAACTTAGAGAATGGATCCAAGTAGAGAAAAGGCCACTGTCAGGGTTCGGATGATCTCTTCCCCACAGGTCACAGATTTTTCAAAGTTCTTAAAACTGCACATCATGAAAAATGAAGTGGGTTCTTTTTTCCAAATAAGATAACCCACCACCTCCCTCAAGTGGTCAACCGGATTAGTTTTCTGTTTCCAGAGCTGACTTGGTTTATTTCCAAGAACTGTAGAGTCATGTATAATGGCTGGGCCAAATGGATTCTTTTTCTTGAATATTTGGCCTTTGGAGTGAAAGTGGCAGATTACATTGAATTGTGCTGATATTTTAACTTCTCTAGGTCAAGATAAAAAGATACTTAACTAGGACTAGTAGTTGTTCATGATGCTTGCTGGCTCAGGGGTGCTCTCCCTCCAGACCTCTCCTTTTCTGCTTAAGGGCTTAATTCAAACTCCATCATTTTTAGTTACTTCAGGTCTTATACCACTTTTTTTTCCACCCAAGTAGAGGTGTTAATTCCTGCTTCCTGAACAAATGGGCCTTTCAGTGATTATATACCACCTAGCAAAACTTGTTTATTAATGTTATTTCCTAACTAAAACTAAATACTTTTAAAAATGTTTCCTCAGTTAATCTCTGATGGGAGAGGGGGAAGAAAGGAGATCAAGGCTATCTTTCTGCTGAACAACGGTGCATGAAATTCTCATGAATATCTAGAGTTAAACCATTTCAGGGCATTTAGTACCAAATCTTCAATTCAGGAGACACATAAAAACCACTGCCCTAAGCCATTAGGCTAATTTCAGGTCTAACAATCACCCAGAATAAAATATGCCAACAAGGATGTCTGAGGGGTATTAACTTGAATAAAAATATATGAGCCAATGTTACCACTTAGTTACCGTCCAAAAACATGAACATTGTTGTTCTTGTTTTTGGATGGTAACTAAGTGAAATTCTTTTTCTATTATGTCCACTCCTTAGGCTTTTGGAAGGATTGAAAGGAACTACAGAAAGCAGTCAGCCTGGGAGTCAGGTATAGGAGAAGACACAACAGAATTTTCAAATTGATTTATATAAACTAACGATCAGCTAAATCTGATTTTTCAGGGCATTTCTAAGCTTTTGCTCTTTTGGCCCCAATCACAAGATAAACTAACTCCTACTACAAAAACGGCAAGCCTCTCTTATTTTGGCTCCTCAACTGACTTCTCAATTAAGCCAAAACCTAGGAATGAAAAATGTCCACACATGCACATGAAATTTACTAAAACTATGTTTAAAAAAAAAAAAAAAGAGCCAAACATGTAGGAATGGAATGGAGAGGATCATGGACACTCTAATCACAAAATAGACTAAGCCATACCAAGTTCTCATTCTTCTCTACCTCGGTCTATGTCTAAAAAAAACCTGCTTCAATTATTCTTGACTGGAAGACCTGGGATCATTAATGCCACAATGCTATGAGTTTGAGACAGTAGGGTTGACAGGGACAGGAAAAGTAGTCAATGACATAAAATACTGATGTATTCATATGTGTCCCTACTGACTGAAGGCATGTGTAAATATCACAATTGGATAGTTTTAAACCAATCTGGGAAAGCTGCCTCAACCTTGCAAATGTAAGAGACTCCTTTTGACACAGTGTTCTGTAAGGAACCAGTTATCTGTGCTCTCATCACTACCACCAGGAAAGGATGTGGTTGGGGCTTACCAGGTGCTTTATTTCTCTCATTCACTCTATTTCTCACTCTCTTGTTTCTCAATTTCCTCTTGTTCTCTCATTATTTCTTTCCTTCTGAAAACACAAAAACATGTAATTATAGCATGAAGTTGTAAGGGTGACTTTATCTTTCACCCATAAAGAACTAAAAGAGCAGGACCATATATGAGATATGCCATGAGGGGCACCTGGGTGGCACAGTTGGTTAAGCATCCAACTTCATCTCAGGTCATGATCTCACAATTTGTTTGTTCAAGCCCTGCATCAGGTTCTGTGCTGTCAGTGCAGAGCCCACTTCAGATCCTCTGTCCTCTGCCCTCTCTCAAAAATAAACAAACATTAAAATAAAAGATACTCCATGAGTTCTTACAATGCTTTCACTACTCCTGTAGTTGGCCAACTATCAACAGGTGAGGATATACACTGACAAGGAGGAAATCCTTTTAGCGAGATAAAACTTTAATTGAAGAGTTTTGACTTCTACTCAAGAGATTTGTGATAACCAAAAGGACTGGATATTGTTCCTATTTTATAAGAAGGGAAACTTCATTTATATTAACTTCCAGGGAACCAATATCTTGGTTTGTTTTTTGTGTAAAGTACTGTATAGGAAAGTGTGGTTGGGGATAGTATTGCTTTAGGGGCTTGGGGTTGAGACAAACACTAGCGTTTTCCTCATTATATGGGTAGAATGCCATAATGAAGTTTCCATATTTTGGTAAATTGAAGGTCATGGCAGCCAAACAGATGTCAGGAAGTACAGATTCAAAATTCACACCCGAAAATGTCTAGGGGCTTTTTTGTGGGCTTCCTGAGGTTTAACCAGCAAAGACTCTAGATGTATGAGAAATGAGACCATTCCTTTGTTTTCTGTGACTCAGATTCTTCTGGGTTTGGACTCCTGGTTTAGTAAAGAACTGAATGTTGTGGCCTATTCCCTCACCCAGGACCCACCAACGCCATTCCTGAGGGCAGCCTATGGGGAACGAGAGACTATGGGAGTGAGGGGTACAGAAGGTGAAGCAGGGAAATTCATTGCCTAGGCCAGTGCTCCAAATTTAAACTCCTAGTTCTGGGGGACTAGGGGGGATTTGAGATCTGCATGTGTAACAAGTTCACAGGACGCTCTGAGTGGTGAGGACCATGAGAGCTTCTCACACCGTCTGTTAAGAAGGAATAGTTCCCCCACATACCCAATCCCATTTAGAACTTTGCTCCTATTTTTCTCTGATATTCTCCTGGGCCAGAGAAAGAGTCCACAGTGACACACAAATCACTTCAACAGTGCATCAGGGACCAGATGGACAGCCAGAAATTCTGCTGGGTTCCAGGATGGGTGTTTGAGGAAGAAGACAAAATGAATTCCTCACTTCACTGCTTGAGGCCACACAGTTTCTATAACACATTGGGGAATGCTGAGTTCCTTTGGTTTTCCTGAAAACAGCCACTGACACTAGCCTTGTATTTAGAGGAGGATTTAAAATCCACCCACAGCCTATTCTTTTTAAAGAAGCAAATCATGAAGTTGACTTTCCATATGCTTCTCATCCCTGGGGTCTGCTCACCAACTGATTCCTCATAGTGTGTTTGCCCCTTATGCCTTGCAGTCCCTGCAGATGAAATTTGAGAATTCTCTGGTAACTAGAGCAGGAAAACTCCTCAGACCAATGACTTTCCAAATAACCTCCTCATTCCTCTCATGTTCAGAGAATAGGAAAGAATTCCAGAGAGCTATGTGAGGGTGAACAAGGGCCAGAATTGTCATTTATATCTATGACCTGACAGATAGGTAGAAAGAGAATGTTACTCAATGTTTTTTTTTCCTCCCTGTCCTAATGTCTCCTCAAGAAGGTTTTGCCAAGACAAATCATATATTTTACCGGAAGCAGCTCTCATTTAAGCTTCTCTGCTATAAACAGGTACTTCAAACTCAACAAGAGCAGAACTCTTCTGCTAGACTGTGATCTCCTTGAAAGCAGGAATTTTGTTACCTAATTTACTGTTGTATCTCCAGGATCCAGAACAATGCCTGGTACATAGTAGGTGCTCAGAAAATACCTGTTGGTAGTTGGCTAACCATAAGAGGAGTGAGTGTATTGTGAGAATTCTTGTTGTATCATATATATCTATATACTACACACAGACTCATCAGACCCATTTCACCTCCTGCCAGCCTTCTCTGATTCTGCCCACATTTTATAAACTCCCTTCTCTTCTGTGCAAATTTATTCCCTCCCTAGTATTCCCAACTACTCCATATCCCTCCTTTGTTCTATATTTTCCCTGATCTTACATAGATCAGAGAAAATTTTGTAGCACAAATTTGGAAAAAAGTGTAAAGTTATGGCACCACTATCCTTTTTAAGGACACTACTTATAGCCATTGAAGGATCCTTCATCTATAGCAAGACAAACTGAATTTAAAGACTGACTTAAGCAAAACAAACAAACACCTCACTGATTCAGAGTCTACCCGTTCCCAATGCTGATGGAACCATAATAAATCAAACTTTGTCTCATAAAAGTCATTGCTTTATGTAAATGATGCCCACAATTACATAATCTTGCCTCTTTTATTAAAACAAGATTTTTCCAAATTATACCCTTTCTCGCAATCTGACAGGCACTCTATTATGCCCCAGCTCTGAACCATTTCTGTAAAGAGTGTTACAAGGAAGTCCCTGTTATAGATGAGGGAACGTGACACTTCTATGATGTATTTGAGCAGAGAAATGATTGGAGATCACCCACTCTAAAAATGGGTTCCTCAGGGTACTCCTGGGGTGCCCAATCCCCCTTCCTTCCCCACCGACCAAGGTCTGACATCTTTTTATAGCATCCCATGTTCTGGACTCTCCCCCTCACTCCACGAACAAAATATACCCCTCCTGTCCATACCCCCTTCCTACAGAGCTCTGAGAGTTTTCACTACCTTCAAATAGCATGAGGTAGTGCTAGGTAGCTTTACTTTTCTATCCCAAGGGCAAGAGGCTCCTGAACATGGGATATCCCATCCTGACATGCCTGTTAGGCTTCTTATTTGAGCAGAATTCCCTTGTTCAGGCACAGTATGAGTCAGAACACTGTTTATCCTCTCCTCCAACTCTTGTGTTAACAATTATATGAATCTGTCTAGACAAAAAATAAGACTTCTAGTTTCAAGCTTTGGTTCCATTATTTCATATTTTTCTCTGCAATCTGGAAAGAGTGGAAAAATCCCACCAGCCAGTGGGAAAACTTGTGAACTGGAGTAGTGGGTGAAATTTTCATTAACCCACAGCAAATTCCAAATGCTCTCAGGAGAAATCACATTCTGACCAGCATCAAGCTTACTTTTGTTGTTTAAATTTTCCACAGCATTAACAAGGGTATGAGAATTTTCATAAGGCTGGAGTATGTTCTAACTGAAGTGGTCACACCACAATTTAGCAACAGCCTCCAAAAAAAGTGGGGGGGGGGTATGAGAAGTAACTTATATTAAATGCCATGAGACGTGAGAGTTTGTAGGTACGTATCACTGGTTCAAACCAACTATATTTGCTATCTAATGGCATATAGACTGAATCAAAAGCCATGAATATGAATGTAGAAGCTGCTAATAATTCAGAATCACAAATATTTCAGACCCATAAAAGTAATTTTTACAAAGTCAGTCTTGTTGTCTAAATATATAATATACATATTTACATATACATACACATACATAAATACACACACACACACACACACACACACACACATATATATATATATATATGGTAAATATAACGGTAAAGGTAATGTGGAGTGACCTGCTATTTTTTTATGCAACTAAATTTTAACATCACATAGCAAACATACTTCCATCTGACATCATGGTTTCAAAGAATAAGAAAGATAGAAAATGCCCTTAGGATTAAATAATGAAAGAGACTATTTCTGATTTGTTTGATTTCCAAGATTAATACATATTTCTGTATCACCCATCACTCAGTTACCCCCAATACCACCACCACTCATCCCATCTCAATGGAACCGTGGGAAAGATATTTTCTAAATGAAAAGTTTTAAGAAAAGGGGGAAACCTGACATTTCTATTTAGCTTTAGAATACAGAATTGTTTCCTTTAAAAATGAGGAGGGGTGAGATTCAAGAAATATTCTGGAATTTCTTTCTCCAAAATCAAATAATATAGCCATACTAAAATGCCCCAATCAAGTTTTTGATGAAAAGCCTTTCAACTTTGACTTCCTCCCATTTACAAAAGACTTAACAAAGCTGAGGAAATGTATCAAACATTGTAAAAGACAGATATCTTGTTAATAAGAAAAATATGTAAATTTAGTGATTTCTTTATCCTGAAAAAAACGTGTGGTAATAGAGTGATTTGAAGAAGTTATTGCAAAAAAGATACCATACATATGTAGCAGGTGTGAGTATGTCAGAGATTGGAGTGCCAAATGGAGGGACAAAAAGTAGTACCAACAATAGGGAAAAGTGTTTCAATAAAAGAAAGAGGGTGCAATTAGAGAGGAAGTTTCCTACTTCACAATTGTGACCAGAGCTAGAATAAATTTTTGAGGAAATATTTGTTGAGTCTTCATGTGATTCTGACCAATGAGTGAAGTAAGAATCACATAGCTTCTAAAGACTTTCTGCAGACCTGATGAAATAGGCCATGGCCCACCCTTGACTACAGATTCTGCACGGGGATTCTGCTGCACGATGGGAAAGACAGATGTCCAACCAGATTAGTGTTTCTCTGCTCGTATAACTTGTTGGAGTAACTAACACTCAAGTAACAGACCTGGGTGACATCTTATTCTAAATAGCTCTCTGCTTCGATGTGACAGCACCAAAACCCTCTGCAATGACAGAACTTTGGCTCCTCAGCTAAACTTAATGATGCAGAAATAGTTCAGGACATGAAAACTGAGAAAAGAAAGTGCTGTACTAAGCAAAAAAAAAAAAAAAGTTTATGTAAAATATATTTTTCCTTTATTTTAACCAAGTAATTCAATCACTCCAAAAATGCAATCATTTGCTTGTGTTCTTGTTGAGCACTGGAATAAAAATTTAACCTTAAAAAAAAAAAAAGTAAAATTAATCTTTAAGGACACAGTTTCTTAAGGTCTGGCTTAAAAAACTGTAACATAAAAGAATTTCCCCATAATGATGTTTTCTCATCTTCAAACTGTTTTACAATGATTCCTTCCCCAGCTCTCATACTAACAATACTATAATGGATGTTTTAGAAAAAAATTCTGGTTTCAATGTTTCTTAAGTCAGCTACAGTTCAACAACCTGAAATAATTAAAAATAAATTGGAACTCAATGTTTGGTAACCCAAAAATATCATGTGGCTAATTGTGCTCACCCAGTCAACACCAGCCCCAGGTTATAATGACATGAAATGGTTCCACTGAAATATCCAGCCCAACTCACCAAAACTCTGGAGATAAAATGTCATATCTATCACTTGTCAGAGGTTACTTCCCTCTTGTTACCGCAAACACTTCCATTGTCAGATATCTGAGTGAGGCTTGGGGGGGAAAAAAATAGTGAATGAACCTTGCCTTTTGTTCCCAGAACACAATAAAAATACATACATTTATCTTCAATAATTATTTCTTTACCCCCTCATCCTCCCCAGAATAATTTCTGGTGTGTTTAAGTAGGTAAAACCAAACAGTTTCGAGTTCCTCTCTTTCCACAGTAATTACTCACCTTAGATCCAAAAGAAAGCAGTGCTGATAGCATCAGAAAAAGAGGTAAACATTCAAGCAGTATACCTGAGTGGTTCTTAGTCCACTCATTAAAATTACCTAGGACATGGAAAAAAATACCATCCCCAAGAGCTTCTGAACTAGTTGCTCTAAGGGAGGACCCCAAGTTATTGGCATTATATCAAGGATTTTTGGATAATTTTACTAGGGCACGTAAGCAAGGCAGTTTTCACTTGATTTTTCACTTACTTTCACTTATTAAAATAAGTTTTTACTTAGGTTCAACGAAGTGGAAAAAATCTTGGAGATCATCTAGTTTGTGCTTCTCAAACTTTGATGAGCGTGCAAATCACCTGGGGATTTCATAAAACCATTAGATTCTGCATCAGGAAGTGTAAGGGGGAGGCCTGAGCTAATTTAGTCCTAAGAAGCTCTCAGGTGACTTTGATGAGGCTGGTCTGAGGGCCAGACTTTGAGCAGCAAGAAAGTTCTTCCCTCTTAACTGTAACAGATGAAGAAACTGAGATCCAGAGACACTGTGGCTTCTTTAAGGTAAGACAGCCAGCAAAGGAACAAAACAACACTGGGACCACATAATGGCTTCCAGTCCAGAAGCTACTAAATGGAAGGAATCTTTATTTCCTAAAAATAGAAATAATAATAAGAACCTAATTTTCTACAAAAGACTGGGGGGGGGGGGGGGACTAAACTTTGTCAGAGCATAAAAACTGATTTATAGTGTGTAGTGGTTGTAAAGAAATTAGAGAGATAGCTACAATTAACAAGAATCCATTTCGTGTTTTGTTTGTTTTTAAGCAGGAGGCATAAGTATATGGTAAGAGAATAAAATAAACTAAACAGAAGAGGGAAATAAGCAGACCATGTACAATAGCACATGTAGGAGGGCACCAAGAGGGAGAAAAGGAAACAATAATAGAAAATAAAAGAGACCAGGCTGACAAAAGAAAAATAAGAATAAAAGCAGAGAGTTAGAAAATTAAACACAGATTGTAGAATAAAAGGAAAACATAGCAGCATGGAAGGAAAAAAAGAAAGAAAGGAAAACCCAATGGGATAAAAGGATTCCTGGAAAAAGACCATATAAAGTAAATCATAAAAGACTAGCATTCATGGGAAGGTGGGGCATTTAAGAGTGAGAAACACAGATACGTATAGAAAAAATTTGTCTTAGTATTAAAAATCAGAAAAGAGGTTGTATTTCACTTATCATAGTTTTTATAGTTTTTATTATATTTCCAAAATAACAAAAATTCCAATTTCTCCATAACCAACTAGACCCTGAAAGATAGGCATGGTCTCAGGCAAGGAAGCAAGAACCCCTCTGGAAGAAGAAATCCTCTAAGCAGAAGAAGTTGAAAAGAGAACAAGGTTTAACTAATCCAAAAGCATTCCATTTTTCTTATCCTGTGTAATATGACGAGACCCAAAAGCTTTCTTGTCTAGCCAGGTGACCACATGTGTTACCATAGCTCAAGATATAGTCTCCTTGGAAGCCACAGTTCTAGCTTAACAAGCTGCTCCAGGCAGTCAAGACCAATAGTACCATCTGGAAAATATCTCCCCTTGAAATGTATCTATGGAAACTACATAATGCCTACCTAGTTCCGCCCATCCTGTCTTTCAGACATGAGCAATTCTGAGCCCATTATTGTCAAAAGTATTTAGATTGTGGTTCTAGAAAAGTCCATTTATTTATATATTTTCACTGGCCATTTCCATTCCATAGCTTTGATTCCATTCCAAACAAAAACAAAAACAGGGGTGCCTGAGTGGCTCAGTCAGTTAAGCATCCGACTATGGCTCAGGTCATGATCTTACCATTCGTGAGTTTGAGCCTCGATTCAGGTGAGTTCGAGCCCCACCTCAGGCTCCTCACCATCAGTGTGAAATTCTTTCCCTCTCTCTACCTCAATCTCTCTCTCTCTCTGCCCTTCACTCACTCACACGCTCTCTCTCTCAAAAATAAAAACAAACCAAAACACAAACAAAACTTAGAATCCTAAGGAAGAAAATTAAAATTGTTGAAGGTTGCTTTCCTACAGATCAGACGTTGCAAATTCAAATGCCTACAAAGACAGGGAAAATCATGCCAATAAATAAAGCTGGCCTGTGTTCGTAAGAGCATGTGCCCCCATCTAAATGTAGCTCCATAAACCCACTGTGTTCTGCCATTCAGAAATGCAGGCCTAGTGCTGCCATAGGTATCTGTTTTACAAGAGATGCAAGAAATGAAGATTCTTATGTGCCGTCTCCTGATTTCTAAATGTTGACAATTAGTTCAACTTGTTGTTGTTCTGAAATAATTGTTTGCAATCCTGTTTTAGCTCCTGCTTTTTCTTTAAAGAAGATGAAAAGTTCTATGAAAGGATCAAAAGGTAAAGGGGTGGACATTACGGTATGAGACAAGTGGATGCACAACAAGTAGACCCCCCCCCAAAAAAAAATAAAGCAAGAATGTTTCATACTTTTAGAAGACATCTTTTCCTCCTAGGAAACTGGTCGTATGGCATTTCTCACATGATGGCCTCCATCGCCACTAGCAATCTGCAGGCAAAAAGTTAACCTCTCTGCTAGCATTTGTTCTTATATCTCTACACATTGGAGCATTTTCTTCCCATTCACCAATGACATTCACGTCCTTTACAGGAATAGGCTGGGTTCCTGTATTTTGACTTGAAACCCCTTTGTGAACTCTTTTTACTAGGAGTGAAAGCCTGGTGGAGAAGCCACAGAGAAGAGCTCAGGACCCTCGCATAGATTGCCTGGGGGGACCAAGATTGCCAGCAGAGGGGGAAGATTTCCATGGCCTCATTATTCAGCATTAATATTCACTGACAAAGAGATATGTTTCTTAACATAACAACCTACTCCTGGAGTTTCCTGAATGCCCTGCTGTGGCGACCTATCATAAGGCCCATGCCAGTCTTCCAAAACACATCTGAAACCTAGTACACGTTCCAGCTGTAAATGGGAGGCACTGACCCAACTCCAAACAAAAGCAAAATCATCCAAAACCTCCTTTCTTTCCAACATCACAGGCCTCTGAATGATATGTTTAGATTCTCCTGGGTTGGAGTTCTTCCAAATGGGGCTAGAAACCAGAGTTACAGTGGATATCTCTGCTGATTGATTACAAATCAGTAAACCTACCTGGAAACACATGTCTGAGGTAGGAGAAAGAAGGCTGGCCTATAAGCATATGAAGACTAAGAAATACATTTTTTTTTTTCGGATCACTTGTACAAATTTAAGAAACATCAATGATTAAACACAGACACAAATACAGACAGGGACACAGACACACACACACGAACATTGTTTTCTCAAAATTTACTGATTCCCACATTTTGTATTATTTATTTATTTATTTAATTTTTAATGTTTATTTATTCTTGAGAGAAAGAAAGAGACAGAGAGAGAGAGAGCACAAGCAGGGGAAGGACAGAGAGACAGGAAAACACAGAATCTGAAGCAGGCTCCAGACTCTGAGCTGTCAGCACAGACCCACAAACCATGAGATCATGGCCCAAGCTGAAGTGGGCCGCTTAGCCAACTGAGCAACCCAGACTCCCCTCCACATTTTATTTTTTATTTAGGCTCTTCACAGAATAGCAAATTAGTGGCTGAAGAACTAAAAGAATGAGTTTCCCAGGTGGGACTGTCAATGTGTCCCATAGATGGAGTTCTTATCTTTTGACTCGCCTTGCCTTATACCTTTGTTTCAAAATTTTGCTTGAAGGAAATTGCCTAAATCAGTTTCCTGACAGACTCCTGTCAACCCATTACTTCTGTTAAGCTTCACCTAAAAGAAATCTGTTGGTTGGAGATGGAGGTAAAGGTGCAATTATTACTTGTCATTAACACCTTTTATAGTTCTCAGTAGAAGTATACCAAGCGGGGGTGTCTGCTGTGTTCAGGTTAGGATTAAACATGTCTAGTCATGTCTGTGGGGGGTGGTGGTAGAGGTGGTCAGGAGAAAAGGAACTGGTTCTGCAAAGAGTACCTTTGACAAATGAGCCTCCTGGAGAAGCTTATGCCGAGGGAACTGAGACGAAACCTAGCTAAGCAGTCCCCATAAACAGCAGGTAGAACAATGCTCAGGCACATGCTGAGATGGCTGTCATTTCTAACCTCTCCGTCACCACTTCTGGCTTCTGTCTAGCCCTCTGTGGACAGGGGCGTGAGTTCTAGAAAGATGGTGGCTCTGCTTTCAGGTGAATAATTTGTTTTATACACACACACACACACACACACCTCTCAGACACATCAAGTGAGGTACAAAGGCATGAAAAATAAACTTTCCCCAGTGAAGAACAACATGTCGCTGAAATGCTCCCAGTCCAGTGGGCCTCATTAATAACCAAACTCTCCCCCAAAAATGTATAATAGCTTTTCATTAATTCAATTGTATACCCCAAAAAATATGTTGAAGTAATAACCCCTGGTACCTGTGAATGTGACCTTTGGAAATAAGGTTTTGTAGATGTAATTAAGATATAAATTATAATGAGGTAAAATAGGCCCTTAATCCAATATGACTCTTGTCCTTGTAAGTGAGAAGAGATGCAGAGACAAACACATAGGAACAATGCCATGTGACAGGAGAGGTGGAGATTGGGGTGATACAGCTTCAAGCCAACTGAAGGCCACCACCTGAAACTAGGAAGAGGCAGGGAAGCCTTCCTCCCTTCAGGTTGCAGAGGAAGCACAGTCCTGCCTACATGTGAACTTCTAGCCCCCAGAATTGTAAGACCGATAGATTTCCATTATTTTTTTTCTTTTTTTCCCTTTTACTTATTTATTTTTAACTTATTTATTTTAATTTTGCTTAAATCCAAATTATTTAACATATAGTGTGCTACTGGTTTCAAGAGTAGAATTTAGTGATTCATCACTTACATATAACACCCAGTGCTCATCCCAACAAGTCCCCTCCTTAATGTCCATCACCCATTTAGCCCATCCCCCCCTCATCTCCCCTCCATCAATACTGTTTGTTTTCTATTTGAGCCTCTTATGGTTTGCCTCCCTCTGTTTTTATCTTATTTTCCCTTCCCTTCCCCTTTGTTGATCTGTGTTGTTTCTTATATTCTACGTGAGTCAAATCATGATACTTGTCTTTCTCTGACTTATTTCACTTAGCATAATACACTTCAGTTTCATCCACATTGTTGCAAATGGCAAGATTTCATTCTTTTTGATCACTGAGTAATATTCCATTATATATATATATATATATATAACTACATCTTCTTTATCCCCTCGTCAGTCGATGGACATTTGGTCTCTTTCCATAATTTGGCAATTGTTGATAGTGCTGCTGTAAATATTAGGGTGCATGTGCCCCTTTGAATCAGCAGTTTTGTAGCCTTTGAATTTCCATTATTTTAAGCTATCTACTTTGTAGTTATTTGTTATGGCAGTCCTACATAACTAATATACAAATCAGAAACAATAAAAGTTTATTTCTCCCTCATGTGACAGTTGGAGATGGGTATTCCTATTTGACAGGCAGCCTTCTTCCATATTCAGTATCCAAGCTCTTTCCATATTGTGGGATTCTGCTAGGGCAGATGCCAACAAATACAGCCATTTCCTTTTTTTTTTTTTTTTTTTTTAGTATAGCTGACACACAATGTTACATTAGTTTCCAGTGTACAACTCAGTGATTTAACAAGTTTATACATTATGCTATGTTCACCACAAGTATAGCTACTATCTGTCCTGTTATACCCCTATTACAGTATCACTGACCATATTCCCATGCCTCTTTTTTAAAATAAACTTTAATGGGAACACAGAGGCATTTATGCATTTACCCACTGTTTATGGCTGCTCTTGTGCAACAATAGGCAAATTGACTACTTGTGGCAGAGACCATATGATTCTCAAGACCTAACACATTTACAGACTTGCTCTTTGCAGAAGAAATTTGCTGGCCTCTGCCACAGAGCATCATCATCATTTGCATCTAACCAAAACACAGGGAAAAAGAATATGGAGGAGGCAAAGCCACTCTTCCCAGCTATGGCACACATCATTCCCAAATATCTAGGATTGTCTAGAAATTAGTTACACGGTCACACATATTATAAGGATGACTGAGAAATGTAATATAGCTATATATCCAGGAGGAAGAGAAAATGGATATTTGGGGGAACAATTAGCAGACTCTGACCCTGAGCATCAACGGAGGATGTCACTTACATCAATGCAGTAGCAGCAGCCATGAAGGGCCACCAATATGGAGTTTCACGGTGTCCAGACGTTTTAAAGAAGACATCACCAAAGGGAGTCAAACAAGGGAAGAGACAGAAAGATGTCCCATCGTAGCTGAGAATCCTATTTTCCAGAGCATACAGGCCATACTTCCTGGGGACTTCAGTAGTAACTGATAAGAGAAAGAACTTTCTGGGGAAAGGTTTCACAATAGCAGGTGGGGGATAAAGCCAGAGAAATTGTTTTCTCTCTGTAACTGTGGCTCTGCATTTGCTCCAAGCTTGATATGACTTTGGCAACCTGGTTTATACCAAATATATAAATAGGTAACACATATAGAAGTTTTAATAATTATAGTACTATTTGGGAAAACTCATCTCCAATTTACCCACAGTTTTCTGAATCTTGCATATATATTAAGGATCTAGAATATAAAAGTAGCACTAGATAGTATATTATATATATTATATAATCAATTTAGGTACCAAACATCAAAAATTGCTAAGATCATTAAAAAACAGACAATCAGATATCATATGCCTCCTAACCTAACCCTCATTTGCTTGTAGTCTTCCCCCATCTTTCCCACACCCTCCTATTTCATGGAGTTCATTGCTTCAGGGAAAGGGCAACACACAGCCAAGAATAGCAATCATCAATCAGCTTACAATTTTACAGTACAAGATTTTACATCCATAGCAAGACTATTGCCTGAATGCTAAGGCTTTTTGATTTACCAGGAGCAAGACTTTCTTGAGAAAGAAAAGGGCTTTAGTAAAACTTCCCAAAGCTGAGCATTTTGCATATAAAAGCTCAGCCTGAAGGACTCAGATCAATAGTTAAATGTCCTAGAGTAGAACAGAAAGAGGATAGGACTATAGTCAATTCCTAGAAAACAGGAATTAAAAAGGAAAAAGCAAAAACAAAAAAAAAAAAAAAAACATTTCTGTGCTAGAGTAAACAGCAAGAAGAAGAGAGGGATCTACTTCCCTCATCCCAACTCAGGGATCCAATCTCAGGGATGGAGAGATCAGTCAGCAAGAGAAGCATCCACATAGGTTTAGGGGCATCTGAGGAACCTTTTTTTTTATATGAAATTTATTGTCAAATTGGTTTCCGTACAACATCCAGTGCTCATCCCAACAGGTGCCCTTGAGGAGCCATTGTTGATGCTCTGCTTTCCCGGGCAGAGACTGGGCTCATCACAAATCTATCTGAGAAGTTCTGCATTTGGAATGGCATGGCATCCAAAATGGCTGCAGAAGGAGCTGTGAAATAGAATCTCCACAGCTAACGAAAGTGCCTGGGTGTGGGTTGAAGGACCAGCTCCACATAGGTTCATACATTCCAGTGAAGTGAAACCAAAAGTCCCCATGGGTTCTAGTGGGTAATGCAGAGGTGTTCAGAACCTAGTTCAAAAAAGATCTACAACATTGGTCAGGAGTCTCAAAATCAAAGGTACACAAGCATCAGTTATTGAAATCAGCAGGATGCTCAGAAGATGAGTCTGTGCTGGGACCAGGCAAGCCAGGCACAGTATGGTGAAATCTACAGAAACCAAGAAGACAGCAAATAAATGAGAGTCAAGCCCCCACTGCACTGCTATGATTACAGTTGACTTCCCACCTTGCTCCCAGATGCCACTGAGGGAAATGGAAAGAAATCCATCTAGATGCCCTTTACTGAAAAGCAACCAAGCTTTGAAATGAAAGGTAGCTAAGATATTTAATTGTTGCTAAAAACATCACTGGATCAAACTGAGGCTACCGGTTATCTCCTCTAGGCAGAAGGGGACCTTAAGAATAAACCTGAGACTGATTCTAAAAAAAAAAAAAAAAAAAAAAAATAAAAAAAAAAAATCACATTACTGCCTTTCCAAATTATGGAGTACAAATTTCAATCTGCTACAATAGATAAAGGTTTTCCATACTTGGGTTACCACTGTCACCTGTCAAAAAGTCACTTGACCTACTCTTTAAACTTCCATTCCACATCCACATATACACACACATACACCGGCTCTGCTACCTCTTAGCACTGCTTTGTGAGAACTATCCAGACAACAACATAGTCATAAAAACTGCTAAGAAAATGAAATAGGACATTTAAAGAAATTTCAAATCCCACAAGTTTTAAAATTCCATGTGTCAGATAATAATACACTACAAAAGTTAAAAAAGCTCATTCAACAAGTGGAAAGATCTGGTTTTATTTATTCCAAAATGAGGGGTTTTTTAAAAAAGAGTCAGATATCAAGAGAAAGATTCAATTGCAGTACCCTAAGAGTGACATATACTCCTCCCTAGTGCTAGTGGTACCAGTGTGGAACAAACATGCTTGGCATCTGCCAGGCTGTCTCAAAGACGTGAGACCACACGTGGACGCTCCAGTGCCAGTGAAGCGAGAATGACCCACTGACAGTAGGAGCCCAGCCTGGGTATGTCATTGGAAAAGGATATCTGGTTGCACATTGGGTCTTTTCAGCCACACCCACACACATGGTTAACAATCATCGTCAGCACATCATTTAAAAATACAATGTGCAAAACATGCAATATGGAATACATTGCTGAAAAAGTTAAATTAGACATTAATAAGACTGAGGTGGTGAGTGGATGCAGACTGACAATTTGAGTGGTCTTTTCCCACTCTATTATCTATGATGTGGTTGTGCGCAGATTTGGTTTAACAAGTTTATAAACAAATCAATCTGCCCTTAGCAACTAAGAGATTAACCCGGCTAAATAAAGCAAGCACAACCACTAAGAATGTTTCCTAGTACTTTTTTAAAAGAAAGACTTAAAGTAACAGTCTCTTCTTAGTTATATTCTTTTATTAGAATTGATATAATATGTATATTTTAATTCTTATATCAAGTGTAAGTACAATATCAAAGTGTGGCTTTACTCTTACAGGAATTTTGGAGCTAAATAAAATACCTCAGACCAGAACTAGATGAGACGTCATTTCAGTTTACTTCAACGTCAAGAGTTTAGCCTATTGGTTACCACAAATGAGCAACATTTGGACTAAAACACACTTCAGGGAAATGTTTAACCATTTATGTTTTATATGTAAATTTATTTTATTATTCTTAAATAAAGAGTTACTAGCCTTTTAAAAGTGAATCAGTTGTCCCAATAGGGTCTAAATCTCATTAATGTTACAGCCTTCATAAAGAAAAAATATTCTTGAACTCTCATCTGATATTTCCAAAATATAATACCACTGAATAACTGAATAGATTCCCAATGCTCCCAATTAATATGCTTGTAGATCTTTTACAGGCACCAATATTTTTAGTAACATCTGGAATTGTGAACATTATCCAGCATCATGCCCTCCATTTTGCAGATGAAGTATCTGAGGGTCTGAGAAATTCAGTCACATTCTTTGGGCCAGAATTGGGTTTAGACTCCAGGTCTCTGAAATCCAGTGCAGGGACCTTACACTCTCTTCCACCACTGCCTCAGATACAATTCTTACACCACTCTTTACCATTTGAATTATAAGAGCAGTGACCGAGGAAGGGCAAGAAGTACATGCATTAAGACAACAAATCAAGACTTTGTTTTGAAACAACATCCAAATAAGCACAACTGCCATTTTTCTCCTGAGACTGCCAAATAGAACCTAAAGCTTTAGCCAAACGTGGAAAGAATATGTAAAAGCAATCCCAGCTCTAGCACCACTCCACACTTTAGCCTGAGAAATAGTTGTTCTCATTTTTTTGTGTGTGTAAAGTATTCAACCTTGGAAAGACAGTTAATACCACTCTCTATTCATTGTAATCTCTTAATTCCCATTGTCTTCTTCCAGTCTGAGGCTTGTGTGTCTCAGTAATCCTTCCATTTAGTAACCATAATCTGCAATCTCTCCTCCTAATGCCAGTAATCCTCGGATTCCACCAGGGGCGCAGGGCAGTAACTTCCCAAGTCAATGTCTTGTCTTTTTTCCAGATACATTATCAAGTTAAAGACAATTCTCTTTGCCCATCAGAGAATGAAGTGCATTTGTGTCCACTGTCCTTTAATTCATTACACATTTTCAAGAATTGTAAGTATGCTGATTTTTTCCAGCCCTTTGATAAAAATGCATTAATCCAAAATGAACCAGCACACTGCAACCTGATTTGCATTTCAGAAAGTCATCAAGTTTCATTCAGCTAGCAGTTTTAAACTTTTCTGTGTGGACACATACTCTCCACCACCACACTTAACCTCCCCCCCAGAAAACGAGACAGAAAACAAAACAAGCAAAACCAAAATACAGGGTGCCTGCAACAGAAAAAAAAAGACACTTTAATGAGAAGGGGTTATAAGACTGAATAAAAGAATAGAAGACAGTTGACAAAAGTGGTCATTATTTTTAAGAAACTGAAAGAGGGTATTAAGAATGTGAAAGACATAGCACCAAGGTGAGGGAGAGGGTGAGCAGGTTCCACTGTCTAACCTAAGCGTTAATCATCTGTACTTGGCTTTACCCTGACCTCAAAGTCTAGGGTAATCATCACAGTGAGAAAGTTAGCAATTTCATGTAAGATGTAGAAGAAAGTAAATAATGAAGTTCCTTGAGAGAAAGTAAAAAAAAGAAAGGGCAGAGAGAGGGAGGGAGGAAGAAGAAATGAAGGAAAGGAAAAATAAAGCCAAATAACTGAGGATCAAGGATGTTTAGCTCTTATGTTAAGCCCTCAACTTACTTGCTAAAGGATCAAGTCACATGACAACTGAAGTCTCACAAATAAAATGGAAAATTATGTAGTTCTTTCTTAAAGGCTTTTGAGGTATTTTAATTAGTAATTCAAAAGTACTAGTGCCAACCTGAAGTGCTTCATACATTAATAATGTAAGAAAGCCTATTTAAATAAGAAGAAAGAGGAAAATAACCCTGACATAATATACAAATGCCACAAAGGAAAATAAATAATATTTCAAAGTTCAGTGGGTAGAAAATGAGAACTAATGATTCTGCCTATTTGAAAAATCAGTTGACTATTTTGATAGCAGATCCTGGTTCTCATAGTAGCTATGGCACCCAAAGTGTCCAAAGGGGCTTTTAATGTTTATTCATTTTTTGAGAGAGACAGCATGAGTCGGGGAGGGGCAGAGAGAAAGGGAGACACAGAATCTGAAGGAGGCTGCAGGTTCTGAGCTGTCAGCACGGAATCTGACGCAGGCCTTGAACTCACAGACCATGAGATTATGACCTGAGCCAAAGTTGGAGCTTAATCGACTGAGCCACCCAGGCACCCCTAAAAAATTTTTTTAAGAAAAAAGAAAAAAAGGAAAGGAAGAAATAATGTTCCTTAGCAAAGCAATTCTCTTAGAAGATGGCAAATTCTATAATTACATGGTACCTACAAGAGTGCAAAAGCTACAGTGGCCATGCCAGGCAAAGGAAACTGGATTGTAAGCTGTTCCACCAGCCTTTCAGGATACAGAATTTTGCTCCATTACAAACCATCCATTTGGCTCTCCAGAAACACTGGCACTAACTTTTAAAGGGTTAGCACTTGCAACTTATCAAACTCAACACCAAAAAAACAAATAATCCAGTGAAGAAATGGGCCAAAGACATGAATAGACACTTTTCCAAGGAAGACACCCAGATGGCTAACAGACACATGAAAAAAGGCTCAACATCACTCACCATCAGGGAAATACAAATGAAAACCACAATCAGATACCATCTCATACCTGTCAGAATGGTTAAAATGAACAACTCAGGCAACAGTGTTGGCAAGGATGTGGAGAAAAAGGCACCCTTTTGCACTGCTGGTGGGAATTCAAACTGGTGCAGCCACTCTGGAAAACAGTATGTAGGTCCATCAAAAAATTAAAAATAGAACTATCCTATGACCTAGCAATTACACTACTACATATTTATCCAAAGGACACAGGAGTGCCGATTCAAAGGGGCACATGTACCCTAATGTTTACAGCAGCACTATTGACAATACCCCAAATATGGAAAGTGCCCAAATGTCCATCAACTGATGAATGGATAAAGTAGATGTGTATATATTTACAATGAAATATTACTCAGAGATCAAAAAGAATGAAATCGTGCCATTTGCAACAACTTGGATGGAACTAGAGTATATTATGCTAAGCAAAATCAAAGAAAGACAAATATATGACTTCACTTATGTGTGGAATTTAAGAAACAAAACAGATGAACATAGGGGAAGGGCAGCAAAAAATATATAAAAACAGAGAGGGAGACAAACCATAAAAAACTCTTAAATACAGAGAACTGGGGGTTGCTGGTGGGGTGTCGGGTGGGGGAATGGGCTAAATGGGCAAAGGAATTAAGGAGGACACTGGTTGGAATAAGCACTGGGTGTTATATGTAAGTGATGAATCACTGAATTCTATTCCTGAAATCATTATTATATGTTAAATAACTTGGATTTAAATTGAAAATAAATAAATAAATAAATAAATAAAATATTAGTACTCCTGGGTGGCTCAGCTGGTTAAGCATCCAACTCTTGTTTTGGCTCAGGTCATGATCCCACAATTCATAAGATGGAGCTCCATGTTGGGCTCTGAGCTGATATCACAGAGCTGGCTTGTGATTCTCTCTCTCTCCCTCTTTCTGTCCCTCCCCACCGAGTCTGTGTGCTCTCTCTCTCTTTCTCAAAGTAAATAAACAAACAAACAAAATGTTAGCACTCACCAAAACTCTGTCTTAGAGGTTCTGGTCATATATATTAAGGTCAGAAGTCCTATCAAACACCATCTACTTGTTTTCACCTTTGCCATAATAATTATTGTGTGGTTTGTAAAGCACAGCCACAGCCCTCTCTCTCAGGTGGGTGTAGCTCACAGCATCAGCCTGTAGGTAATATTATCCTCATGTTACAGGTCAAGGAATGAACAAAGTTAACTGAATCAAACACTATGATAAAAATTGTAGTAGTAGCTAACAGTAGGTATTTTTAATATTAATCATTATATTTATTAAATAATACGTTAATAATACAAGTATATTATTCCATGTATTTTAATAGTCACATTTACTATTAATGAACTGGTTATTGATTAATAATCAATCTCATTTAATGGTGATTCATTATGTATCAATCACTCTACTATGTGACCTAAAACATGCTTTCTCTTTTAATCCTTACTTTTTTAAAAACTTTGCAATAAATATTATTATTATCCCTATTCTAACAGGGAGAAAACAAGCTTAAATAACTTGCTCCAAATCATACAGCTAATAAGTAGTGGCGACAGAACTTCAACACACATCTGTTTAGTTTCAAACACGCTAAGCTATATTGCCTTTCCTAATATGCTTCCAAGTGATGTTCAGATACAGCAGCCAACAGAATCTTTCATTACAGAGGCTTTCATGGGAAATAAAAGGCTTTGGGAAAGAATGCATGTAATTAAATAGATCACATAAGCTGCCCCTACATTTAATTAAGGGCTAAAGGTAAAAATGGGTTGATAGGCAAGGCATTGAAGGAGGCCATGTTGCCTTTGCCTGGTGAGGCAGTGCTGATTGGGACCCCATGGCCTGCCCAGCCAGTCACTAACCACAGACCAGGCCAACTAAGAGAACAGTAGGGTAATATTGGGAATGGTAATAAATGTTATTCCTAGAAAGAAAGAACTGAATGAGTATATCACTAGGTACAATTTAATTTCATCTCTCTCTAAATTTTATTATACAGAGCATCATACAGTCTCAGGATTTTATAAATACCACCTCCCTAATCTTTCATTTACAGCTACAGTGAAGTTGAGTTATGTTTTTAACCTGCTTCAACTGAAGAGTCTTCAGCACCCCCTGAAGCCCTTGGTGGCTCCACCTCACTTTAAGTCCCCCACCTCTAAAACCTCCTTCACAGTTGTGACTGTGGGAAAGCACAGAGGACAAGAGGGCACTGCAGTGACCACAGCACTCTGGTAGCATGGTGTCTTCCTAGAGTATCGACTACTCAACATGATTTCTTTAGTGAATGGAGGAACAGCCAGCACAGACACGAGAGGGTGTTTATTAGTCATTGAAATGCAATGCTTTTACTTAGAAATTTCATGTTGTCCTTAGGAATATAAACTCTTTCAATTTGCCTAAAATATATGCAATCTTGCAAACATGGCTCCCCAGAATTAATTCCAAAATGGTATGCTTTCAAAGCTACACCTGAATACTAAACTAAGATGTGTAAGGATTTAAAATGGCATGATACTACTGGGTGTTATATGTAAGTGATGAATCACTAAGTTCTTTTCCTGAAATCATTATACACTATATGTTAGCTAACTTGGATTTAAATTTTTTTAAAAAATTAGCCTAAAAATCTTGGAGAAGAGAAAAGCTATTTGCTAGCAATTTCAGTACTCTCAGATAGAAAAAAAAATTAAGTGTATGAAGAGGAGTTCTCCTTTCTTGTTATTTGTATGTAGACAGATTTCTCATAATTACCTTGGGATTGAGTCTCAAGATATTACTATCTCAACAATGTGCTTCAATTTGTATCTTGGCATTTTAGGATAATTCACTATGTAAAACAGAGAAATACAAGCCATTATATATTCCACAGTGTTATGTAAAGTCAACTAAATAAAATGAAAATAGAAAGATTAAATAAATAAACAAAAAAACAAATAAATAAAATGGCATGATACTAGGAGCGTATTTATTATTTTAGTGCAGGTAACAGCTAAAAACAAAACAAAACAAAACAAAAACCTTAATTTAATAAAAGGGCACTGATGGAAAGGAAAAAGGAAAGAATAACTTCTTACAAATAACCCAGAAACTAGCTCTGAAACCCTATCTTTTTTGTTTTACACTTATACTTTTCTCCCTGACTTCCTCTCTCTGCAACCTTAAATTCCCTTTTGTTATGTTTTAAATTCTATCTACTCTTCAAGGCTCAATTCAGTTCTCACCTCTTTAGGGAAGTCTTCTTTTCCCCACTGGCTGACCCACATAAATCTTTCCTTCACCTGAGTCCTGCAATTGAAAGTATGGTTATTATCTTATACTTTAACACTTCAATATCCTCTAGGTGATGAATGTCTGCTAATTTTAACCCCTAAGGAGAATATAAAGATTTTAAGGTTATGGCTAATATTTATTACTAATAGAAAAATGATAATGAACCAGCAGTTACTATTTATGGAGGACTTACTATGTACCTGGCACATATAAAATGCCATTGAGGGACTACAACAACTGTAGGAGCTAAATATTATTATATCCTCCTTATATAAGGAAACCTAATTATAGTCAGAAGATCATTCTGTTAGAAGACTGAGTCATAATTTGAATCCACTGCCTAATCCTGCTACTTCCTTTCCCTCTGGAGCAAGTAGGCCAAAATGTTACACAAAATATGTCTTGTGATGTGGACACTCAGTGTCTGTACTACAGCTGGACAACTCCTGCAGGAAAGGTGGAAAATCCCCAAAATGCTAGATTATGGATGAGGTTGAATTCATAAGAATAATAAGCAACTGTTAGAATTCCTTCCTTAATTTGGAAAAATGCCTCAACTCCAAATTACCCCAAAGGTCATTGGACAGATGCACACCTGCCATCATGTGATCCAAATATAGTCACTGGCACAAAAGAAAGCAACCATTTATCCTTTCAGTAAAGGTTAGGTTCTTCAGGATTCAGTGAATGGACCATATTCAGACATCTTCATGAAATGAAATGTACAGAATAAAATAATCATGTGGGATGTCTTCCAATGAAATACTAACACCACAGAGATGGTAGATTAATATAAACCTTCAGTGAGACTGAAGGTTTGTTTTTAAAAAAATCAGAAGATTTTAACCCCTATAAGGTTACAGGTTGAGGAAGAAATGATAACATTTCACAAAGCACAGTTAGAAAGGATCTCAGAAAAAAATTTAAAGGACTATACTTAGCATAGAAAGAAATGCAGAGCTAGAGATGCCCAACTATACAAAACACAAAATGGAAACCAAAAGAGAGGAATAAACAAAGATAAAGTGACAAGGCTGTAATCTAACCTGAAATGGACTAAAGGTGCTGGCCATGAAAGCCTTTCCTGACCTTCCCTCCCACCCACCCCTTACATTCCTGGGTAGCCCCTTCTTCTGGGAACAAAATGCCTGGCAGCAGGAGACACAGTGCAGCCAGGTTTATGACAAGGATAAATTGCCTTTTCTCCACTGGGTGCCTGGTGCTCAATGGAATGTTGGCTGTAAATATCTTGAAGCCCCCCTTCCTTTTCCTCTCTTAAGGCTTCTTCCCAACACGCTAGCCCAATATCTCCTTTTCTCTTGTCCAATTTACTTCACCTTATCATCTACCTTTTTCCTGAACTCTCTTCCCTTTTCCTCTTCCATCCTCTGTCCTGGAGGGCAGGAAGGCAGAGGACAGACTAAAGATTCAGAATCCCTGCACTCATGCATTCAATTTCCTAAGTACTAATTCACACTCAGCATAAGTATAGTGTTTGGTTAGTGTTGTAAAATCTGTTGATTCATACTAGAAGGTAATTTCTTTTGACTTTCTAAAGCTTGTTTGTTCTGATTTCTCCTTTCCAGAAGGACTTCAGTCATGGTATTTATTTGCTCTTTTACTAGTTTCGAATCACTTCTATTTTCTTTTGATAGCCATCCCAAAGCCCAGGACCATGAACAAACAACACTTTTTTCTGGAAGTCTTTGAAAATTACCATGGAGATCTATTGTTTTTTGACATGGAAAATGATTTCTTTAAATTAAGTGGAAAATTATTTTAAAGCATAACTACATAAAACTGTCATATATTGAAGAATATATTTTTACAGAAAAACCAGGAGATCTATTTTTTTAAGTTTATTTTGAGAGAGAGAGAGCGCACACACACAAAAGTAGGGGAGGAATAGAGAGAGAGAGAGGGAGAGAGAGAATCCCAAGCAAGCTCCGTGCTGTCATCACAGAACCCAATGCAGGGCTCAGTCTCACAAACCATGAGATCATGACGTGATCTAGAACCAGGAGTCAGACACTTCACTGACTGAACCCCCAGGTGCCCCAGGAGGTCCATTTTAAAATGTTGAAAGTCTCTAGTGCAAATTTGGCTGATTTTTTCCACATTTTCTCAAGAAATAGCTTTAAAAAAACCTTGCATGTTTTAATTGACCAAAAACAAACAAACAAACAAACAAACAAAAAGGAGTGAAAAAACTGTAAGCCTTTACTACTTTCCTGATAAGGAAAGATGTCTGAGAATGGGATGGGTAAGTGTGAAACAGACTCCAGGAATGTAGACATCTGTCTAACAGTGAAACAGGGAGTTATTAACAATGCTCCAGTAGAAGCTAGGGATGTTGTCATTGACTGGAAAGCTTTGGGGAGACGTAAAGTTATGGAGAAAAGCTTTTTAGTCCTAACAGCCACTCCAGCCATACAAACTGCTTCCTTACAACCTCATTAGTTGGTTTTAAATAGATTACCCAAAAAAGAGGGAAGGAAAAAGTCTGATCTATAACCAGGACAGGGCTGAAACCACCCTTCACAAGGAGCACGGAGCATGTCTCATTGAGAAATGAATTGACTAAGAACCTCCAATTTGGATGTTAGCCTCTTGGAAGTGATAATAACCCCATCAAATTCCCAAGAGGAAACAGCTATAGAAATAAAAGGAAAACACCACAACAATGTTTAAAGCTGAAGAGCACAAAAACACTGGGCAGAGCCTTACAGAATGGAACAATGGTCCAAGTAAAACCTGAACTGCAGGAGCGCCAGACCGTGAAATGGAGAAACAATGCGTGCCCAAGTGGGATTGAAGACTCAAAAGCCGCTATGAATTCAAGCAAGATCAAAACAGAAATCAATCTATTCATGTGACTTCCAAAAGATCATTAAAAACTAATTACTTTCTGTCTACCTCAATCGCTTTGTTGCTTTAGCTGGTAAATTGTTCTTCCTCACTCTTGGTCTAGATGGCTGTGTAATAAAGCAGTGTGTTCCAACTCAGATCACAGTGAGTCAAGTGGCCCCATCCTAGAGCCCAGACACCAACTCAAAGTACTTCTAAGCATGATCACAGACTCTCCACTTATCAGCACAAAGCTTATGTATGCAACTGGGTGACACCTAATTACATAAAGCAATGTCATGCATTATTTCAAAAAAAAAAAAATCAAACCCTTCTTTTCTAGGGCTATGGTCAGTGATTTGGCATGTTGGTAATCAATTTTCTTGTTCAGAAAGAGTCGCCATGATGGTAATAGAGATAATTCTTATTTCTTTTTCAAATCTGATGCAATTATCAAAAAATAAAGCAAAAAGAAAAGAAAATCTGCTACTCAAGCAAATTTATTCTGTCAAGTAGCACTATCTTCAAGATGATAGCAACAACACTTCTACCAATATTTATTTTTATTTGGCTTGATAAATAATCTCATTCTTCTTTCAACCTTAATTTTCAAACTTACTTTCCTTCAAAACATAGCTCCTGATCTTTTGTATATATTTTCTAGGAGAAGATCCAATAGGCTCGTACCTGTTTCTCAGGAAGTGAAGTGTCCAACAATTATATGTGTAAAAGAACAAATATCAATAGGCAGAAAAAAATCATTTTTTAGAATTTTATTTGCACATGGACTTAGAAAATGGCCAAGGATAAATGTGGTGAAATATGACCTTGGATATCAAGAATGCCTCTTTCTTGAATGTTTATTTACTGTGTTTTTGTGATAAAATACAATATATACATATCGGTGCCTGAATTAATACCTACTTTTAAAGAGAATGGCTTATATTTCCTTCGTACTTACAATTTTCAAAGTTTATTGCATATTACTTTCTCATTTGAAAGCCACAAAATTTCTATAAAACAGATTTTTATTTTTTAAAAAAAATTTTTGATATTTATTTATTTTTGAGAGACAGAGAGAGACAGAGCATGAGCAGGGCAGGGGCAGAGAGAGAAGGAGACACAGAATCTGAAGCAGGTTCCAGGCTCCCAGCTGTCAGCACAAAGCCCGACACAGGGCTTGAACCCATGAACCATGAGATCATGACCTGAGCCCAAGTCAGATGTTTAACTAACTGAGCCACCCAGGCAGTTTTTCACTTGGGAAGATATTTCTTCCCATTTTACAGTAAAGAAAACAAGTGTAGGAACCACCAAGGTCATATAGTTTGTGAGAAATAGAGTCTGGAACAGAAAGATCTCCCTGCTCCCAACATTGCCAATATAGCTATTGAGGAAAAGAAGAATTAATGTTGAAGATATTTTATATGCCAGGCCTTACTAGTGCTTTACAAATGACATTTTCTTTTATCTTTACAACAGCTCTATGAGACAGATATTACCATTCTTACTGATGTGTACACTGAAATTCAGAAATTGCGAGTGCCTTCATCAAATTTACCCAGCTAAAATATGGCAGAGTTAGAATTCCAATGTGGGTTTTCTGACTACACACTCCAGGTTCTTTCTCTATTTCTTGATGCCATTTCTACCAACAACTTGGAAAATACAG
>NW_026057580.1:82485864-82488469 GCF_023721935.1 Panthera uncia | reverse complement strand
ACTGGGAGTAGAGCTATTAACTGTCCCATCTTTGGACATCGACAGGGAGACAGACTAGTACGAATAGAGAGCAGAGGTGCAGGTGCAAAGAACTGACACATCCAGGAAAGTATACAAGACACAAGGCAGGCTCCTAGAGTCACAAATTCCAGCCAGCTCAGTCCTCTGCATTAGGCCTATCTTTTTGAAATATCACTGGGGTGATGGAACTGCCCAACTAAGCCACTCAATCCTTGCCCGCCCTGTAGCAAAGATGCTCTTGTAGAAACACTTTTGAAGACAACCAAGGCAATAATAAGGAGGTAATCTCTTAGGCCACTAGGTCTTGACCTAGGTTCCTTGAGTTCCACTGTTGTCAAAAACCTAAAACAACCTCACATACAGATGGTGGGTTTGACTGACTGACGGAAATGGTGTAAATGACATATTTGCTGTGTTTTTCCTGGAGACTAATTGCTACCTGGACAGAAGGATTTTAACTATTTTAATAATTACCAAACCTATTACAAAGCTCCTGGTGTCTGTGCATTTTAAGCAACTTGTCTAATCATGCTTGTTTGGTTCATCAGTCACTGTGATTCCTCTTAGAAACCAACAAAAAAGCCACCCATCCCTTCCTGTCAGTGGATTACTACAAACTTCTCCTCTGATAGAGAAACTAATAGGATCAGTGTCTCTACCCAGACATCCCAATATAATTCACTAAAACACACTCTTAAAAGTACCTGATTTTTCCCTGATACACGGAAAATAAGTAACTTCAAACACAACCTAAGACATAAGACTTCAATTCCCAGCATCCAAAAGTCAAGATGACCATAGACACCATTATTAGATAGTTACCTGTGGAGTAACCTTTATTTCTTGCCCCAGAAGACTGAAGAAGAGTGAAAAAGGAGAGAGGAGGCAGAAAAAGCTTGCCAATTTGGATACTCCACCTGGTTTCTTGGGGCTTTGCTTAAGCTACTTTATAAAGGAAAAACAATGCTCACAAGTTTATCATTTACTGAGTCTCTGCAAATTAATAATTGTCTCTTTAAAAAGGAAAGGCCTAAAAAGGGCATAAGCTTAGGATTCCTTTGCTAAATTGCACCAGAGTTCACTGACTAGAGGACATTGGTCTCTTCCACATTACTACAGGGCTCTCTATCTGGCACCACACAAGACTCAGTGGGCCAACCCAAAATTCCTATCTGCACTAGACACAGCCTTTCCGGGGCTAGGTGTGGGCACACCCAAGTGAAAGCCTGCCTTATCTCTACTCCTTGCTTCCTATCTTCTGTGGATAAACAAGGGCTCCAGCCCCAGGCTATCAGGCCAGTTCCCCTTCACACTTGCACATTTTACTGCACATGAAGTCTGCATTCCTTCCCAAAGTACAACTTCCTCTGAGGTAAATGGCAAACTCTGCCTCCAGGACGATGTGGACATTAATCTTGAAGTAACAATCCTATAGCAGTCTTGTATGCTCTCCCAACTCACACATTTTTCAAAGTAGCCTTGACCATATCTTTCCTTGATTGGAAACCACTCTAAGAACCAGAAAGGAATCAAGCAGCCCAAAAAATAAGCCTCAGATGACCCCAAAGGTGGCAGATCAGCAGCTACAAAAAGAGCCACATTCTTTGCTCAGTTATGCATCTAGGAGAGGCCATCCCTTCAGGGAGGTGATGGGAGAACTCAACAGAGGATTTGAAAACTGACAAGAAATAAATCCACCTTTTATCCTCCCCTATTGGGCCCAGTACCCTGTTCACATACATCTCTTCATTGGAAGCTTTGAAATCAAATGAAAGAGTTTCTCAGGCAACATCCTGCATGATTCAAGTCCTTCCCCTGACAAACATGCCTGATGGGTTTAGCTTTAGGTTTTGGGCTTTCCTTCCCCTTTGGGCACAATTTTTCCAAATGCATTATACACATCATCGCAATGGATTCTCATTCTAAGGGAGATAGCTAAGGAAACATTACCATTATTATTTTTATGTTAACAGTGAGAAATAGACACAAATGAATTAAGAGCTGTCCTGATAGGGCTGGGATAGTCCCTCTGACTCCTGGTCCTTTGTTCTTGTCATTACTCCACACAGGTGTTGCAATTATGGCTTCACATTTGGACCATCCTATGTTATCTGACATTGAGCTAAGTCATCTGTGGCAATGGTTGTCTTCGGGGCAGGGAGCTGGGCAGCTGAGGGACCCACTGAGAGGGAAAGCGGGGAGAGAAGGAAACTTTTCACTGGATATACCCTTTTGAACTGCTTTGAATCTTAAGCCATGTAAATTTATTGCCTATTCACAAAATTTAAATTAAAATTTTTAAAAAGGGCTGCAGAAATTTATAGAGGAAGCATGAAAAAAATGGCTGTAGAACTTTATAGGCAGAAACACAAACATTTAAAGAAAATGGCTAACGCTCTGGAAAGCAGTGTGGAGGTTCCTCAGAAAATTAAAAATAGACCTACCCTATGACCCAGCAATAGCACTGCTAGGAATTTATCCAAGGGATACAGGAGTACTGATGCATAGGGGCACCTGTACCCCAATGTTTATAGCGGCACTCTCAACAATAGCCAAATTATGGAAAGAGCCTAAATGTCCATCA